>NC_068942.1:55598902-55899920 GCF_026419915.1 Harpia harpyja | reverse complement strand
TAGTACAAGTAGCAGATGAGATTCAATTTCTTCTGGACTCATTATGTGATCAGTTAACAGCTACCGGCATAAAAATTAAAACAAGGTATATACTGTGCATTAAAAAATACATTCTCTGTGGTTCTTACCTTTCACTTCATTGAATTTTCTTTCATTCATTCATTTTGTCTTGCAATTGATTTGTGTAATTTGTATAAATCTAAGGCATGAACCATAGACTAGATCTTTAGCTGATGTAGCTGTTCAAAACATCACTGAAAACTGTTACTGATAGCAGCCAAGAGTCTTCAGCGGGTAAATAAGCAACTTTTCTTATGAAGACACTCAAGTTTATAGAAAGAATACAAAATGGTATAGAAAATAGAAGGCATAAGATAATAAGCATGTTTTAACACCAAAGTTGTTGTAGTTTGCATGAAGACATATGAAACTCCTTAAAGAAAGCTTCTTTACAATATTGTACAGTCGGTTTAGCTTCTAAAAGTGTCTTTTCTCTTTCTGTGACCAAATGATATACAAAATAATTCTGCTGCAGTGTTAGGAAAATAAACTCACTAATACTGGTATTGATTTTCTGTTCAATAATCCAATGCTTTTCAAATTTTTCTTTTATCCGTGACTTGTCTCTCATTGACTGGGTAAGGGGGCAAGATCCATCTATGTCTGTTTTTAACAGAAACCAGAGAGCAACAAGATCCCCAGCCTGTAGCTGGTACTCTCATAGATGATGCACTTTTGTATACATTTACAATGTATTATAATGTATTTAACCTACTTAAATAGTGAAAAGACCATAATCATAGCCTCCGCTAGTTTCCTGGTTTAGACCTCCGATAGAGATGTTTATCTTATCCCAGCTGGGGAAGGGTGTGGTTGGTCCATGTAGTAGGCATGGGGAGTGATTTCCTGAAGTGCTGGGCAATTGCAGCTCTCAGTGAGTGCTAGCAAGCTCCAAACTTTCTGAACTTCAAAGGGATATCTCCAAATATAGCCACTCCAGTTCTAAATCAAACACTAGTCACAGGTTTTTCTGTAAGATCTCCTACCAGTTCCAACTTCATCAGGCAGGGACTCACCTCCTTAGCAGAATTAACGCACCAACTTCCTCTACACATCAGAGCAGCACAAAAGCAAACCAAAGGCTTACTGTTGCCTAAATAGTAAAATCGTGCTATCTACCTGTCCAGCAACTGAAATCTGAATTTTACTACTAATAAATTCCTTTGTAGCCAATATTCATTCTAATTCATCCCTTTACATGCTGGGTAATGGACCAAATAGGGTGTTTATATATTTCACAAGAAGGAAGCGTATATATGCGCATGCATGTTGTGTGTGTGTGTGTATACATTCATACATGTTTGCTTTGTACAGCTTTGCCACGTTTTGAACTATTCCAGCTGACCAGCAATCATTTGAGCTTGCTGTTGTAAATTTGAGTACCCGCAAGTCCTGCATGAGTCAGCTGAACTTGTAGCCCTTCGCTTTTATCAGTCATTGCCAGCACCGCCGTTACTCAGCGTTGTTCAGCATGATGCAGAGCAGTGTGTTACAGCACCCTTGCAGAAGCTCACAGCTTCCCTCTGGGATGTTTTACAGAGCTGTGCGATCGGGAGGGCCCACACGTACACTGAAAGAGCACTGTCACCAGCAATGTAAACACGGCCAATACAATCCAATTAGCGTGATTATCACAGGGATCAGCAGGTCCCAAGTCATAAATCTTGTAAGCCTTGTCTGCCCTACAACCCCCATATGCTATGCGTTTGAGCACTTTTAGATGAGCGTTTTTAGTTAGGAAGCTCAAGAACCCACAGAGCGACCCTCAAGTCATATTACACAGCATAAGAACCTGTGTAAAAAAGACCTTTCTTGGGAAAAAAGAGAGTAGAATGGGTCTTCTGTACATTTATATTGCTTTCAAGGTGAGTCTACCCATGAGAGAGACTGAAAGACTTAATGCCTCAAACATCGTGGTGGGCAAGGATGATAAAAGGACCTGTCTGTTTAACCCGTCTGTTTAAAGATGAACTCTGGATAACAAGGAACTCTGCCTAGCAAGGAACCCCAGGTGAAGAGAAGCCCAGCAGCACCCAGCAGCAACAGGAGGGGGAGGGCGGGCCGGAGGGTGCACAGCTCCCTCATCTGGTAATGCTGGTTTGGATGTGCTGAGCAGGACAGCTAACCCTGCATGGCCAAAGATCACGTCTGCAGGGAAGGGGAAGTTACTCCCCAAACGACCCCCCAAGCCCATGGACCTCCTTCCCAAAGGCTCACAAACTGCTCATGACACCTAATTAGCCTAATGAGTTCGAGTGCCCACCCAAAGGGGGGGCAAGGATGATAAAAGGACACAAACTGAAGCCCCATGGGTGTGCGCCCACTGGAATGGGACCCCTTGGCTGGTGGGACCAATGCTGGACCCAGGACCACTGACATCTTTCTCTCCTCCCTCTCTCCGTAATCCTAACACTTTATCCCTTTGGACATAAACCGTTGACCAAGTCTGGGACTAGGAGCAGATCCAGCTGTCCCCAGGCTGCAGTCTGAGAAGGAGTCTAGAAAGCAAAAGGGGGTCTGCTCTCAACCTCGTGACCCGACAGGAGGGCTCTCCTTATTGTCTTCCCTGAACTGATCCCCAAATAAGCAAGGCCTGTAGTATATATTTGGTGATGTATGGTTAGCACATGGTTACACAGTTTACTGGCATAGTTTCATGCCAATTCTTGTTGTGAGCAAATAAAAGTTGTTTTGTGAGTTAAAGGATCCCTGGTGTCGTCTCACCTTAATCCTGACCTGGGAATCAGCAAACCTGAGTCATCGTCCTGAGAGATTGGGACGTGACAACCCATCATAGACACGATAAGCATATAATGACAAATGTATTCCATCCAGAGTGGAAATGAAAACCTATATATCTCAGGTAGGATACACCACCTTGCTGTCTCTGCTTCATGGCTGCTTACTAATCTGCCAAAGCCAGATTTTAGGCTTTTGGAAGGGGGTGGGCATAGTTAGTTTCTATTGAAAAGCATCTTTCTTGTCAAAACTATGCTTCGTTTGTAGCTGTCTAGTGACATACTTTGAAATACTCTCTGGTTCACCTGTTCTTCTTGGCTATTTCTCTCTACAAAATATAACATCTAAAAGCATTATTCTCAGAGAGTAATCTAATTAGTAAATTACCCTCTTTTCCTGTGGCTTAGCCTGCAGTTAGCGGTCCAATAAGGCTCTGTGTCGAAGAGGATGGAAATGCTGAATACACAATGCAGTAGAAATATTTTATTCTCCTCTAGAGATTCATAATTCACATTCTTGTCTGTAGAGCTCTGGAGTCAGTTAAGGTTTCTAGGGGCTGAAATCACAGAGTCTAGAACACTGGATTGACATTTCTTTCTTGGCTAATTTCTTCTGGCTTTTTAAAAAATTTTTTTTCTTGGATTTTTTTTTTTTGGCAGGATTTTAAGACACTGATTTACACTGCTGTTCTGGAAACATGGCAGAGAAAAGTAAAATCTTACATACCTTATTCATCAGTGGCTCATTCTATTTCAGTAAGATGATTTAATATTTAAAATTAGGATGCTGATTTTTGGAAACTGGTTAAAATACAGTATATGGCCATAGTGTTAATAGTGTGCCACACACACTTGAAATGCAGACTTTTAGTTTTTTTTAAAACAACCAGAAAGCCTTTTATTTTATTCTGATTCACTGGAAACCTGGCATTTCAGAAACACTTACGTCACATTCAGAAATCTGATTCTTCTACTCTGTGAAGAAATCAGATGGGTTCTTTAAGTGTTGAATGCAAAGAAACCATACACTGTGTGATGTTCTCTGCAGTAGGGACCATCTCACGAGGCAGAGGATCTGCACGTGGCCATCACCTTTTTCATCCACAGCCCCGATATAAAGCCTCTGCAACCAGTCTGGTTCAAGCCCACTAACGGCACATAGCGGTCAGCCATCATCTTTGCTGCTGTGCTGGGAAGCCTAGTGAGAAAGGAGAGTAATTTCCTGCATGCCTGCCTTTGAGTGGGAGAATGCTGCAGAGGTACCTGATGTATGTGCCATGTGAAGACCACTCTCTCTTTGTGTCTGCCACGGGAAATAGGCCAGTCCATTGACTAGATACTAGCCAGAGCTATCACACTTTTGGGTATAGGTCTTAGGCTAAACAAAGAACAACAAAAGTTGCATGGATTTCAGTGGCACGGGGCCAATTTCCATGACAAAGTGTACGCAGTATTTTTAAAATATTATACTCATGGATAAAATGCAGCAACATACTACTGGTTATAAATTACAGTTTGCCCATTTGTAGGTGAAAATTCTTACAGCTGTATAAAGAGGCAAAACGTCACCAAGAAATACGTCACTGTACTCTTTTTTTCCGTGAATTAAGCATTAGTTCAAATCATTTCCGTATGAAATTTAAAGACTCTTATTTGCAGTTTGGAAAGCATTGAAAAGAGTTCTGTTTGTTTTCTGGTACACATTTTTTTCATGAGGACAACTTTTTTTTTCAGGTAGTTACATTCTATTATTTAGAATAATAACACAGAATGAACTAACTTTTTCTTCCAAAGCAAATTAAGAGTAATTTACAGCTGTTGATCACCTCTCCCCCTGCCAAAGTCAAAACTAAACTCAAGGTGAAAAAATACCGGCAAGAACTGTTAGTTTAGGATAAACAGATTTTGTTTCCAGCTGAAACTACAGAGGATGTTTTTAGCCAGTACTGACAGGGGCACTGCTGGCTGGGAGTGAGTGAGCGCACCCCTGCCAAGGGAAGCCTGCCATCAACAGGCACCAACAGCCTCTGCTGCAGCACCCGGCTGCTCTGCCCAGGATGTACTGCGCTCTGCCTGGGAGAACCGAAATTAAAGTGCATGTGCTGGTAGGTGTGCAGGCATCCATCACAGCTGTTTTTAAAGGCAAAGTAAAACAAAAACAAAAACCAAAACCCCCAAACAGGCTCAACTTTTTATCAAAGGTGACTATCGGGTATGAACCACTGCTTTTTAACTTTTGCTTCACCCTGTCTGATGTTAAACAAATCCAACAGTAGAAAGTAGACTGACTCTCTGTTTAATCTGACCATACATAACAATAAGCCTAGGTGTAAAAGACCACGTAAGATTGAGATTTATACATTTTGAAGAGATTGAGTGAGAGTGAGATTTTAAGTGAAGCTCTACAAAGAGCATCATGTGGTATTGTGGGGCATTTTACTGTTTTGACAGATGTTTGGTTTCTGTGAAAAGTTAAATAAGCTTATAAAGAGATTTCACCCTTTTTTCCCCATATGTACATGTAAAACATTACTAAAATTAGTATTTGCATGTTTTCTTTAAATGAGGTCTGCTGGAAGTAAAAGAAAGAAACTACAGTTGTTAAAGCCTTTCACAAAATATTTTAATAAGGGATGTAACAGCTTCCACATTAGCAATTTTTAAACTAAAAGGAGCTGACTCACAGTCCATTGAAGTGCATTAGGATTTTTTTCTCTCATTTCAATGGGCTTTGAATCAGACAACTTTGAAATACTAAATTTATACATTCATTTAACAGTACCTAATTCTTGGTGAAAGAAATGTACAAAGTAGTATCCTGCCTTTTGCTGCTGAGAAAAGTTAAAGAGTATAATTTAACAAAAACCTGTAGTAAGTCCACCACCGCAAATGCTAGTTGCCTTAATTATCAACCTTATGCTTAACACTGTACTTAAGCACCATAGCTACCAGTACAATGCTACGGGTATGCTGCTACTAGAGATTTTTCCCCAATCTCTTGCTTCAGATTGCCAGCATTTATAATTAATACAACCACAGTATTGTTCTAGAGAAGTAATTTGTCACAGCTACTGGGACACCTGCCACTGTGTGACACTGTTAACATAGGTGGTAGAAAGCAAAAAACATAGCTGCTTATTTCAACACGGTCCGTACCGATTCTTATGTCTGGCATAAGAGGGAGCAGGGATAGAAGGTTTAGTTTAATCAGCTGTCATTTATCAAACAAGAAAGCTTCATTCATCTATACGAAAGTTGTTCTGTCAAAAGAGGGGAAGAGACAAAATTCAAGAGAGAATTTGTGTGGTGGAGACAAATTAGATGAAAGAGTTAGAAAAAGTGACAACCTTTTTATCTGAAAAGGAGCCTTCTTGAGCATCACCCATTTTAAATTCAACCTTGCAAGTAGCCACCACAGACATAAGTACACAGTATAAATTGCTTCAGAGAAACACGTTCACAACACAGTGACAAGAATCAAATAAAAAAATCAAACAAAAAGACGTCTGGCACACACTAAAAACAAGAACACTCAGAAGTGAAACATTAAGAAGCTCTGGGCCAGTATATTACATTGGCAACATATGAAACCCTTTTTTTTTTTTTTTTAGTGCAACAGAAGAAACTGGAGCTAGGGTAATAGCTATTATCAAACAGCTACTCTTTTTCCATGTAGGCTAAAGTGACTTTGAGGCCACTCAGGTCATTCAAAACTGTCTCAGGTCCCTTCATCGCTGTTTCACAGCTGATGGAGCAGGCGCAAGACAATAGCTTCACAGTCTAGTGCTCCCTTTAAACTTTATTATTAGCACGCTTTATCGTATGTATGGACACATTCAAACATTTCCCAGCTCAGTGCTCCCCCCGACTCCCAGCTCAGTGCTCTGCTCCCTGTGAGTCACGGGACTGTTTATCTCTCCTTATCAGAAACCTGCTGCGCAGCTCTGAAGCACAGCAATAAACAGATTTTTTTTCCAAAGACCTTTTCTGCTTTGCTTCCCCCGAGTGTAGCACAGAGAGCCAGAGCCCCAGTGAGGTGGAAGCTGTCTGCAGAGCAAAAGACAGCTCTGTGACTATGCTGCTTCTTTTCTCGGGGCCTTTGTGCTCCCTGATTTCTTTTTTATTCTGGGGGGGGGAAGGGGGGCGCAGAGAGAGGCTACTTGCTCCTTCCTGGAGGAGGGCAAGGTGTGTGTTGGGGGGCGGGGGGGGGCGGATTTTTACAGCATTTCTACTCTCTGAAGGGAAGGTGCGTACTGACAGATGCTGAGCAGGGTCGCTTTTAGTTAGGGAGAGTCTGAGCCTGAATGCTGGGGCTTGACTGAGGCAGGCTCGACTCAGTGGCCTGGGGGGTCCCACCAACCGAGGGGGAGGGCAACATGTACAAAAGGCGAGGGGGGAGTCGCTGCGAGACCCGTACAACCACTCCTCAGACACAGAGAGGGGTGGCACAGCCTGGCTGCCAGACCCGAAGTCGACCCACAATTATGGCAATTTGCTGAGTGGGTGTCAAAGCATCAGCAAACACACCCGCTCTCAAGGGAGGCAGGTGGGGGGGAGGATGGGGAAGCAGAGCAAGGACATGGGATTTTCTTTGCTCCTTCTTATGCCAAACACTGCTGTTGGTGGGCAGGACCGAAACCCCCTCCCTCCCAGCCTCCCCATGCCACAGCCCTGGCCTTGCTCACCCTCCTGCTGGGGGGCAGTAGGGGAGCGGGGGGGCAGGAATGCTTCCTCAGAGGGTGGTAATCCTGGAGGTGCAAGTGCCATTCCTGTACATGCTCCCTGATTCCAAGTTGTCTGGGGGAAAGTCCTCTACACTGTATGCCCTGCTCTTGAGGGCAGTGGCATAGTAGTCGATGGGTTCCTCTGCGGCATTGTCCATCCAACTGAGGCAGAGCAGCCGCTGGAAGGACCGCTTGAAGTTGTCCGAGAGAAAGCCATAGAGGATGGGGTTGGCACAGCTGTTGGCATAGCCTAAGATGACAGAGAGCTGGCTGATGGTGGCGTCATCCTGCTCTACGAAGACATTGACCAGCTGCACGATGTAGAAGGGCATCCAGCAGATGACAAAGACCATCACCACCATCATGACCATGAGGGTGATCTTGCGCTCCGAGCGTTTGCGTTGCTGCCAGCCAGCCTTGAGGGCCACCATGCGCATCTTGGCAATGATGAGGATGTAGCAGAGGCAGATGGCCACCACAGGCAGCAAGAAACCCATCAGAAAGGTGTAGACCACAAAGACCACCAGCCACCTCTGGGTGGGCTCTGGCATGAGCATGTTGCAAGCCACCGTTCCATCACTGTTGGCCGCTGTGTTGGAGAAGATGATGATGGGCAGGATGATGAGGATGGAAAGCACCCAGACGCCCAGATTGACCATCTTAGCCACCGTGGGCCGGCGGTACCTAGCCGCCTTGATGGGGTGCACCACAGCAATGTAGCGGTCCACACTGAGCACGGTCAGGCAGTAGATGCTGGTGAACATGTTGATGGCATCCACGCTGAGCACCAGGCGGCAGAGCAGCGAGCCAAAGGGCCAGTGGTGCAGCAGGGTGGAGGTGACCAGAAAGGGGACGCTGAGCATCAGCAGCTCGTCCGCGATGGCCAAGTTGAGGATGTAGATGTTGGTGGCCGTCTTCATCTTGGCATAGCGTAGGATCACGTAGATGACCATGGAGTTGCCGCACAGCCCCACCAGGCATACCACGGAGTAGATGAAGGAGATGAGGATGGCGCTGCCCTGAGACTCACTCAGGGTGCTGTTTGGGGCGCCGGAGGAGTTCCTGCCGCCCGAGTCCATGCCCCCCGCCGCCGCCTCGTCCGAGGCGCTGCCGGCTCCGCCGCCGCCGCCGCCGCTGCCGCTGCCTGCACCGCCCGGGAGCCTGGTGCAGGTGCCATTGGGGAGCATCCTCTGCCCGGACCTCCCCGCCCCCGGCTCAGAGCGGCAGGCGCCTGCCGCCGGCCGGGCTCAGCATCCCGGCAGGGCTCCTGGCGCGGCTGCCGCGGGCCGCTGGCTCGGAGACGGACGGACGGACGGACTAGGGCGGCTGCCGGCGCCGCTCGCTCCGAGCGGTAGGAATTGCTGCGCCCCGGCTGGTGAATGATTAATAGGCAGCGGCGCGTCACCAGCTACGGAAAGGAGGAGGGAAGGAGGAGAAAAAAAAAAAAAATGCAGGAGGAGACGTAAGTGCGTGTCCCTCCCAACCCACCCCCACCCCCCGCCCGCCTCCCATCCCGCCCTCCGGCTGTTGGCAGCGCTGGCAGCTCCGGGGCTGCCGGAGTGCAGCCTCCCCCCCGTCCCACTGCGCCCCCCACCCCTCAATGCCCTCCGACCCCACACTGCTCTCCCCATCCAGTATTCTTTCCCCCCCGCTGCACTGCCCTCCCACCCCACACTGGTGTGCCCTCCCCAGTCAGCATCTTCTCCTCCCCCTCCATTCTGCACCACTCCCCCTCCATGGCCTCTGGGTCCAGGCGAGGGGCACCCCACGCAAAGGGACCATCCTTTCTGCTTTAGCAAAAAAGCCTGGGTCATGGGTGGGTGGGCAACGTTACCTGGACGGGCATGCCTCATGCCTACGCGGCTGCTGTAACCCGCTCCTGCCACCGCATCATGTGCATGGCCCACCCCACGGCACGCGCACCAGGCATGGCACCGACTATGATGGACCACATAACCTTCGACCCTAAGTGCACAGCACTGCCTGAAAACGGCAGTGCCCGTGCCTCCTACCACCACGCGGCTCCATGCCCCCTACCTTGTCCTGTCCCACTACCACCACCAGACATCACACACTAGCAGCATCCAATACTTTACAGCCCTGCCCCTCTCCACACACTCTGTCCTGAAACATGCCCCCCGTCCCATTCTGACACCCCAGCACATGCTCTGCCTCTGTCCATCACACATCCAACAGTGCAGGCAGCAGTTTGCACACTACAGCTCACCGTCACTATTTACACCACAATGCTGCCAAGACTATCCTATGCAAACACCTTGTCTATCCACACTTCTGTCCCCTCACATACTGCTTCCACTCACAGGATCACTTCAACCGTCATGTGCTGCATCACCAGTGCTACAACCTTCTCTCTTAATAATGTACTTAAAACATATGCATATCCCTGATAGGGTTGCAGCCACATGGGGTGAGTCTATAAACCACCCTCAGCACTATACAGTGACACAAACCATTAACACCATCTCCATTCATACACTACTTCTACATATATGTAGCCATCACTACATAAATGACTTGCCCCACACTACACCCCTACACCCATAAACTGCTTCTACACACTGACCCATACCATGCTATTTTGTACACACACCCTGATCCTAGACAGACACAGTCATAAACACTGATAGCTACCCGTACTGTCATTCCTAGACAGGCACTGCTTCCTTACACGCTTCATCTGCACCACCAGTTCCAAACACACATGAACACCAGCAGATAGTCCTAATACTGCATCTCTATACCCTGGAAAGCATACTTTTTTGTATGTTTGGTGGTTTGGTTTTTTTTAATGTATGACCTTCACATACACTTCTCCTTCTGGGCAATATGTCTCTTATGTCCCTATATGTTACTGCTCCATGTATACAGGCTGTCCTTAGATACTTACACATAACCACTTAATTTCTGTATACCACCACCTCCTGCCCATTCTGTATTAACCAGACATGGTTACTCACTAATACACTCTTACACTTGCTCACTGCATCAACACTCCCTCAGCACAGGCATACATACAAAATACTAAGTAATTGCTTATTCTGTTGGCTGTAGCCACTTATATGTATGAGCATACTACACCTGTATGGACACCATCCTGCCTCTTCCCATAAACTGTCGCCTATGAGCACCACCTACTTTTGTCAAGAACAGCAAGTCCACACCACATAAATATCACCACAGTGCATATGCTGCTATATGCTCCCCACAGCACCACTACACTCAGCATCACACATGCATCCTTACAACCTACTCATTTTACCATGCATACCCATCACCTCCTACAGTTCACACATCTTGTTATCACTGTCTGCCCACCATCACAATTATGCATATTATCACTACCCACCACTTTAATATGCAGATACACGCAGCATTATCATCAATTCATTATAACCCATCATAAGGAATTTATTCTCTCTAGCATAGTATATATCCCCATACCCCTTATCACCACCAGCAGCTATTCCAACACATACATGTAACCTCTCTGACTGTATGATTTTCCTCATGTCAGTCATCACCTCCAATCAATACACACCTAGACACTCCAATGTGACCAGCATGTGCTCTTTGACACCTTGTCAAAGGTATTACATTTAGCACATGCATACTTCTGCATGACCCTTAAGCAAGTTGTTTCCTTTTCTTCTGTGACTAAAAAGTAGGCTGTGAATACATATATATGTATCTGTACACCCCTACACATAAATTTAATGATATATAAAAATAACCCTATTCAGTTTTTAGTAATTGCACACAAGTTCTATTTGGATGATACTCTTTGTGACTTTTGAGGACTTTTTGTATTTATATTCTAGTATAGAAATTCATTTACTGAGCAGCCTTTGCAAATGATCTTACCATTCTTAGGACTATTGCTGTATTTGAGTGTTTTATATATGTTAGAGCACTTGGGGATGCCATAAAAATTTTTCTCAGAAAATTCATCTTTACATTTGGGGTTTCAGAGCTTCCAGTATACAGTGAAAAACAAAGATTTATATTTAACTACAACATGCAAAACCTTTACTTGCAGTGTGCTATCTGACACTGCTCAAATCTCTACAATTATGTAAATTCAGCTGGAGAATTATTTTCTTTAAAATTTATATCCTGGGAGAATATGAATCAGCTTTCAGTCACTGATATGAGAAGGAGTGTAAATCAATAGCTGTAAACCCATCAACAAGAACATCTGGTTGATTGCAGCACTCTAGTCTGTTTGAAAAACTATAGTTCAAATATAATCCAGTTTTTGTTTATGTGAGCATTTGTTTTAAGGGGCATTTACTTATAGAGGATTGATTGAGGGGTTTCCTTCTTTCATATTGTTATAAATCGGCATTTAACAATAGTATGACTAGAAACATGAATGCTTTTAGATAGGTCTTTACGAACACTGGAGCAAAAAGGGTTGGTTTTGAAACTATTAATAGTAGTGTCACTACCACAAAATGTTGGTTCTTGTCTGCATTACCCTCCATTGTATTTGCATACATATAAACACACAGTCACTCATGGAGGCATTTTAGCTTTGTGCTTTGGCCCATTTTATTCGTGCTTTGGCCTATTTTAATTAATTACTTTGCAATGCTAGCATTTGGCCATGCCCTGCCCCCAAAAGGGTCAGTAAAAGCTCCTCTGGTGAAATAGATGTTGGCACGGTGTTCTTTCTTACTGGAATGATTTGAAATACATTACCTGTAAATTGTAACTCCTGCAAAGGTACTAACCTCATTAGGCGTCACACACATACCTGCTTGACATGTATGCTCAGAAAAAACAAAAGGCCATCCTAGGCATAATTATAATGAGGTACCATGTGCTATATGTCCTACTTAGAAGGCTTGAGGATTTCTGTATCTCCATTCATTGAAGCTCCCTTTGGGTATGGAAAATTACGTTCACATTAGACAATCATACCCTTTTCCAAAAAGGAACTGTTTGATTGCCTGCCTAGTCACTTAAGCCAATTGCTCTAACACAGTTCATATGTATTAGTTTACTGAGAAATTCTAGCTACTGATCTTTACAAACGCTCAATTGCCTGTTGCTCATGATTGAAAAGCATATATTTCTAACCTCAACTACTTGGTAAAGTAGCAATGCTTGATTAGAAATAATGCATTTTGTTATCCCAATAATGATATAATACCATTATAAATACCAACATTGGCTCATTTCAACCTCATGAAACAAAGGCATAGTTCTGACAATCAAAATATCCTTTAAAGCAAAAATTCTGATATAAACCAACTCTAATTTGGGAACATGCTTAGACATTTTATTTTTGTTGCAGTTCATTCTTTTACCTAAGGACTTTGCCTGTAAAGAGTAGGGCAGAGGTCTTAGCTTGTGTTTATAATCTGCCTGTCACAAAAGGAGGAAGGGCAGCTTGACCTTCTCAACACGGTCTTCAGGTTGGCCTAAGACACACGTAGATACTTTCCAACACCCCATTTTTGTAGCAACACCTGCCTACAAAAGAGCAAAATATTATATAGTTTGGGTAATCAGTTGAATTGTAATCTGTTATAGTTTTGATAAAAATCATTCAGTACCCATTTCAATTGCATATTTTTGGAAATCATACATTTTTCATGACCTTTTGATTAAGGTAGAAAATTTCGGGGCACTTAAACCACTCAGATGTAAATTCTGTTCTTGCTTTATGACTGATGTTACTGGATGTGCTGTGAGTCAGCAGAGTTTTTAACTTTTCATTAGACTGTCAACATGTTTTAAAATGTTTCCCTTTTAATACAGCTATTGTATCTTAGAAGTCATGACACTGGTTATCATTTTACTTTTAGCAGAGTGCCTAAACTTTACATCAATTTTAGTTATGGTTGAAAATGCAGTGCAAATAGACAGATGGAAGTGATTCATTATAATGGCATGTTAGAAAGCATTTTCTCCTAAAAGGAAAACTTTGTCATTCGAACTTTACAATTAATTGAGAAATTCTGTTCTCATTCTGTAAATTCTGTTCTCACATGTATTCTGTAAAAACAGATGTTTTAAACCACATTCATCGGAGAAAGAGTCAAGCTGCTGCTTAGTGAACACATAAACGATTCTTTGTCTCTTGATACAGAAGCATTTATTTCAGACTCAGCTGCTGAAAATATTAAAATCAGATGGTTGACAAAAGCTGCATTACATTGCAATTCTTCCCACTTCATCACGTTTTCTGCTGTAGTAGTTAATAACTGACACAGAGTACCATTACTGAAATCAATTATCCAGCAGTCATACAACAAACTGCTCTGTGCCATTCATTTTTTCAGGTAAGCTGAGGGCTGAACACACATGCTGACAGCACACTCCCCAAGTTCTCAGGAGTGACATTGCTGCCCCAGCAAACAAGATAAGACATAGTGCCAGATTCTGATCTCAGACTTTTCCAAACCTGTGTAATTCTCTTGACTTGTAATTAACCAGGTTTATATTGATGTATGAGTGGTTGGAACCTCAGTTTTCAATCCTTGCCTCCCTTCAGAAAGTTACTTGGTGACAAGTGTCATCAGCAGTAGGTGCAGCTGAAATGCAACTGAGTATGTTTTGGCTGTAAACATAGCCAAGGACAAACTGTATTTAGCAGATTTTCATCACACCTAGTTAAAACCTGCATGGAGGAGGGCAGACAGTTGTACATAAAATCTTGTTACTGCTTGATTAACTTGAATATTTGAAAAGAATGAGGGAGTTCTATATGTTGTTTTAGGTGGATAAATTATATCTGAGAAGTCATGCTCCCCAAATAATACTGTCTTGTGCTATGCTATAATGCATATTCCGATAGAAAACCCTGGTGTTTTGTGTTTTAAAAAAGTAAGGCAACTAGTCTCAGCACTTTGAAGGGCATAAACCAAACAAATACTCATAGCAGGAAAATTGCATGCTTTACTTCTTACTTGGAAGTAGGGGTATCTTCCAAGGGGGAATGTCTTTAATCTAGTGAAAATTGCCTTATTTGTATTGACTTTGCTGAGCATGGATCGTTATGTTAATTGAGGCTTGCCTCTGAGGTTTCACAGTGGTACGTATTCCATCCCGGGGCAGAATATTTATGACCCAGTTGCTAGTCATTATTACAGCATAACTGAACAGACGGGACCCCAGTGTGTTTCCTCAAAAGGAAAGAAGTGTGGAATTGTGATTTGATACATATAGATGTTGCTGGCATCTGAAAACATCCAGAGTTCAGATTACAACACTGGTGTCAGAACTGATTTCACCCCTAATTATGTCTCCTTGGCAAGACTTGTATAATTTTAGATGTATATCTTGAGGAGAAAATTAAGCTCCAGTTACATTTTTTGGGTAACATTTAGAAGCCTAGCTAGCATAAAGCACTTTTTATAAAACAATAAAATAGCTGCTGGTTTGCAATTTGTACCTATCAGCCATCTTGATCTCGGTCAAAACCATTTTATGCAGCCCTGAGTATGGAGATTTGTCTTATAGTGAAACAGTATATTCTTCAGAGAAATGGTCATGAAGCTTCCACGGGGATTTGAGAGAATTTTATTTATTATCTTTACATTTAGCCCCTATAAAATTGCAGCACTTCAAGATATTTGATAGGTATCACTGTATTTAAACAAAAAAATTTGAAACAATTTAGTCAGGCTGAACACAAAGATAATCTCAAAAGACATTTCACATGGTGAGAAATTGTGGTGTTGTTTACAGCAGTTTTCTTTACTTTGTGTAGCTGTGCAGGATAACATGTCTCAAATTACTTACGGATAAATGGGCAAAACTCTGTTGAAACCAAGAGGGGCTTCATCCATTGCCCCTGAAGAAAATTTTGGACACTTCTCTTATTTCACCTGTAGAATAGAATTGCTTTTACCTCTTATCTTTTCACTGTAAGAGATAATAATGAAATGAAAGTAAATGAAAACTTGTTAAAATTGCCATTGTCAAACAGAAATGTCAGAAAGCTCTTTTGATGGGACAAGCTTGCAGTTTATTCACAAATTTGTGTTATAATCCCCAGGCCAAGTGTGTTGTATTACCACCATTTTAATTCTGTGGACAATTCTATACAATTTTTAATACTCTGCTTGGTTTTGCTTCTTTCTAAGTGTTGCTATAATTCTACTGATTCCCTGCTGTGTAATCTTTGGGGTCTTGGAATTGTTTCATGTCGTACAAGGGAGTCACTATAGACTCTCTGTTTTGAAGAACTGCTTAATCTTTAAATAGCTGTATTCATATAAGTTACAGGAAGAATGGGAATTTTTCATCATTCAAGCAGAGATGGAAATGTACATTCAAAGAGCATGTAAATCCCCTGAAAAATTCTGGGCTTGAAAAATGTCTGTAAAAGTGAACTTTCCTAACAATTTGATTAATGTAGCTGCTTGAACTGTTTCACAACTGATTTAAACAAAAGCACCTGTGACGTTTTTGACTTTCATTGTGTTGAATTGTGTCCCTCAGTAAGCACAAGCAATTGCAAATAATTATCACAAAAGCTAGAGGTATTAGGTCTTCTGCTCCTTGTCTTGTAGTGAAGTAATTCCCTACAGCTAATGCTCTTCTCTGGTGCTTGGTCCAGCCTAGTTTTGGAATGGCTCAATTACTAGTCTTTGCCAGCCTCTTTACAGTAATTGTTACATTTAAATTTATGTTGGTTGGATACTGTTTGCCAGTGCTAAGTATTTATTTTGGCATGCCTGGATACAGTCAGAGAATAAACATTGCACTAAAATGTATGGGCAAAATGAGGGGTTGATCAATTATGAATGGGGTGGACTGGGGAGAAGGGTAGGTGCTGTTTGCATGCAAATAACTTCAAACAAATCAGGAAATACTGCTATGATTGCAGAGAGCAAAGTAAATTTATAGGATAATCATAGCTGTTGTGTGATACCTAGTTAAATTTTATTACTTATTTCATCTAGCTTATGAGAAGAGTTCTCAGTGTGTGAGTTTTCATTTAAAGGTCATATGAATAAATTATACAGATCTTCCTGTGAATAACTTCTCAACCTTCTCAACTATGTATAACATAGTTATACAGCAAACAATCATTTAATTCACAGTAAGTCTTGTTAAAAATTGATGTGTCATCATAATCTGGCGTGTAATTGTTTCTTTTTACTTGTGAGCAATGGGAAGCTATTTTTATCATGGAAATAATAATACACAATTAAAAGGAAATATGGCTGCTAACAACTGAAGTAGCGGTACACATCATACAGCGACAGCACAGGTCTAGTTTGTGTTGTTTGAAGTTCAAGTCCACCTGCACAAGACTGACTGAAGAAAACCATAATCCTTGAGTTAGCTTTGGCTATCTATGGTACTTGTACACTTCTGAAGACAGTTCAGCATTTGGGGCACACTATTTTGTACATCTAACAGTCACTGAAAATATTTCAGATTTTTCTTTTTTTATCTGTTATCTTTGGTATTCTGATGTCCTGTACTTTGAGTAGCCACCAATGCTACTGCAAAAGGTATATACAAAGATGCCTTTATGATCTTAAATATAACACACAAATAATCACTTACGCTGTGAAATACTGGAAAATCAATGACTAATACATAATTGTCAGCATATCCAAATATGTTTCATAACATAGGGTGTGCTGTCATGTGTTTATAGGGAAAATACTGAGGAAAAAATACCTCACAGACTCTAAAACTGTATAAGTAGAATTTTCCATTCATTGAGGATGACCTGCAGATACAAGATTTGTAAATACTGCCACTGACTTCAAACTGAAGGGCAAACCTAAAATTTGCACTCCAGCAAAACTCATATGTGGTATCTTACTGTGTACAGGCACCTGGTTCTGAAATTTCCTTAAGATTTTATTCTTCTTTGAAACCTGGAGGCAAGTTTACATTGAGAATTTTTTAATGGGGAGCTTCAGTTTCTGCTCCTTTAGGATGCCACAGAAGTAAGTTGCAGTACTCAATGGATGTTTTTAAACCTAAGATACTGAAGTTTAGTAAAACATCAAAGATCACCAGCCTCTGAATATGATTAAAAGTGCATTTGATGAAAAAAGTTTATTTTTTTTATTACAGAAACTTTTCACTGAGCTCTTACACTGGAAAGCCATGCTGAGTGTGGTGCTGAATTTTGTATTTAACAATCTATCTTCCTTTAGCATTCAGTCTCACTTGAAGAAAATCTCTTTCTTTTGTAGTTCTTCTATTTAGCTATGCAAATGGTTCTCATTAAGGGATTCTGAAAGTTATGCAGCATACAAAAATGAGGAAATTTTGTCAACATATATGTAAAATGCTATTATGTGTGTACTGTATTGAGCAAAGTAAGTGCTAGAAAGTATGTTTGAGAAAATACCATGACGCAACAGAAAATCTCCGCTTCCAAATTGCACTCCAATTAAGATGTTTCATGTAGTCCCTGATGGTATGTCATGCAGTAAAACAGAAGGCAATCCCTTCCAGTCTGACATGATCAAAGATTTTTTGCAGTTCTATCTTGCATACTTTATTAAGTTGAAGGACTTTTGTTTAATTTTCTAAATGACCAGAAAAAAGCCAAAGGCCAGTTTTTGTTTTGTTTTTTTAAACTAGAGCTTAATAGCTTAAAATGCAGTTGCAGAGTAAAAAGTTGCAGCTAAGTAAATATAGTTGTAAAATAGATTTATTGCAATAGTCATCTATGCTGAGTATTTTAGGAAAAATTCCACCTTCTAACAAACAAAGAGAAAATTCCAAATAACAGCAACAATAAAAATATTTCAGGTGATGCCTCTCTTCTGAGTTGAAACCTGGCCCCATGCAGGTGCTATGGGACTAAACTCTGCAATAATTCAACACCTTCAGTGACTCTTCCCGTACTGAAAGACCATCTGGAGTCCGTGGAGTGTGAAACAACAAAGCGTATCATGGTATGTAACACATATGTTCATATCACTGCCTCATAGTGTGGACAGGGGTCAAAGGGAATCTTCATGTAGGCTGAAAACTCATCTGCATGTCTTGAGCGAAGATACTATTAGTCATTTCCACAGGCAATTTCCTCAAGGTAAGTGTCCATTTCTATCTGTAATTTTGTTTTCACCTCTGTTTAAAACCCAGACTACTTGTTTTTAATTTCTCACCTATGCATATCACCCTCTTTTGACACAAGAAATACAAATTGTTGTTCACTTCCTTCATGCTATCGACTATCTACCATCTTATTTACCCAGTTGCTGCAATTTTCAGACAGGAAAGGCATTTTGCAATATTCAAAACTGTCTGAAGGAGAAGATGACTGGGTGAAGGTCATGAAGCAGGCAGGGATGGTAAATGGTTGTTTCATCTCTGTGTCACGGTCAATAATGTACCTCATGTCATCTCATCATCTCAGAATGCAAAATGAGTGTGCTAATATACCAACGAAATTCAGGAAAGAGAGTTTTTAAGTATATGCATTTGGTTAGAAGATGTTCATGCTTGAGCTCTTGGATTAACGAGAGTGCATGCAAAGAAAATAAATGTTCTAGGCAGCATCCATGTTTACCTTCCCATATTAATAATGACTCATATACTCTTTGGCTCCTTTCAGACCTTATCCTTTGGTAGTGGCAGAAAGCTTGCATCTTTCCACCTTGTTTCCCCTAACTTCTCTGAGAGTTTCAGAGCATCACTCTGCTAGTCTCTTTGTGAGCCATGCTGGTAGGACTCCTTCTGCCTCTGCTTTTGTCTCTCCCTCCCTCTTTTTTTTCTCTCCCCTTTCTCTCATGTCCCCTTGTTGGCTGAAGCCAGAACCACTTTATTTTTAATACCACCTCTTTCACTTTGTCAGCATTTGCTAACACTTGCAAAAAGTGATATCTGAGGCTAAGTTTATATTAGCAAGTAGCGCAAACCAAAACCAGTAGATATGTAGAGTGAAAGAGTTAGTGCTGAGGTCTGGATGTCACATTGCGGGTTATTTTAAATTTTGGACTAGCACAAATCTGGTCCACAGATTTAGTGCCTGCTTGTGGTGGCAGTATACTGGGTGTGTTCCTGGAGCACGTATTCAGTTTCTGCACTCAGGCACCACTCCACAATGTGAATCAAAGGGGACTAAGTAGTGATATTAGGACATATACTTGAAAAACGATCCAAATTGAACTACTGATTTAGACACCCTGAGAGCTTCGTTATGGTATTTCATGCACCACTTCCCTCACCACGATGAATGGATATTAAAGGGCAATCCCTGTTTTTTCTATGTACAGAACACTACTTTGAGCAGGAAGTTTGTTAGCATGTATTCAAGGGATGTGAGACCCTCTCTGTTTCCCTCAATCTTTCAAACAGTGTGTGCTGAGAAACAAAATTTTTACACCACCATCCAGACTTAGCTTCTTCCATTTTTATCTGTTTTCCTGTTTTGCTGTCACCCTGTGCATCTCTTGCCCGGTATTTTGCAAACAGACATACCAGTCATATCCAGATCACACTCACTGTTTTGTTTTGTGGTTTTTCAGGATTCCCACAAGGACTTCCATGCAAGAGGAGGGGAATAAATCTAGATGTTGTTACTTTTTTCTCTTATAAAACCTAGAATGACTAAAAGATGTTATTTATTTTAAAGTACTCAAGATAGGATGCATGATATGCTGGTCCAGCTGTGGTAAAACTTCTACTGAATTAAGTGAAGCCAGTATTTTATTTGAGAGAGACTGTGGAAGATGATCAGATAACTCAGCATTCCCTGTACTGATGGAAATAAACACTTCACATTGTGCTATTACATGATTATCAGATAATAAAACCATATCTATAAAGATGGGGGTTTCTAATTAGAAAGAATATAGATGTTGTACAGTACATTACAGATTTCTAGCTTCCATAAACTGAACAGCTATCTGTAAATATGGGAAAAATGTGTGGAGATAATTCTTAACTAGACTATACCATTAACAGTGGTGAAAAATATGACTGTGAGTGCAGTTCCTTCCCATTTGTATGGGATTACATTACGGTGGATTAAAGATGCAAAATTCATCTCATGACCATTATCATGCTGTGGGCTAGGCAGAATTATTTTCACACTTAGGAATTTGAGTTGATCAGCCAGGGAGGATTTTGTTTAATGCTAACTACAGAAGAACAGGGATGGGAGGATTTTCTGAAGGCATTGCTTGGCACTGTTTTCCTTTTGAATGCTCTTTATTTGTTTCCTTCTGTCATTGATGCCTCTTACTCATATCAGCTCTGATGCTGCCATCTTCATGCACCTCAGGTATCACCTAATGCCACAGAAGCTGGTCTGAAACAGTTTTTGAATGTTTAGCTTGAGTATTGGTTGAAGAATTGGCCCTTTGAAGTAGATATTTGGCATTGAATATTCCCCTGATTCTGAAATTAGGCCTTCCAGAAAAACTAAAGGCAAATGTTCATTATTGACTGTGCCTCATAAAAACCCTTTGCTCATCACTTGCACTGGCTTTGACATTAGACTCATTAGCAAGTCCCATTGCAGGTTTAAGGTCTAATTGAATGGAAACAATTCTACTGACTTCAGTCAAAGCATTATCAGACTAATTTTCTGATGTGGAGAGAAAAATAAACAAGACAATTTTGGAGACTGCTAACATTTATATGATGTGATCATTTTAAAGCTTTTGTCTCATCATCTTAAAACAAAAACCCTTCCACAAAAGAGATATAAAATAGATTCAGGACAGTGTTACAGAAATTTGTCTCATCTTTTAATTTCTCATAAACTGCCAAAAATTTTGCCTGGAACCTGTGTTATTTGGATTCTATTTTTAGGAATAGAACACCAGGCTTAAAGATGCAGCATCATTGTTTTAAGGCATACAGATCTGTGGAGAAATAACTGTCTGCAGTACCATCAACGTGAGCTATGTATTGATTAATGGATCGGATTCCTGTGGAACAGTGATTGACACCAGAGGCAAGTCACTACTTGACATCCTAATGGATAAAATTCTCGTCAGGCATCTGTAACTTGACAGGCCTATCTAAGCTCCCCAGTCAGGTCCTAATTTTTGTCTACTCTGCTAAGATTACAGGGCTGAAGAGTAACTAAAATATGCAGTCCACTTTGTTCCAGGTCTGGTTAATTAAAGCTCATTGTAAAGCAATGCTGTTTATTTCTGCAGCTACGCAGAGACCCAGTGAATACCTGGGCTCTCTTCTGCCAGGGTCCAAGTTTCCTGCTCATCATGTTTCAGCAGTCCTAACTCACATGAGCTTCCCAGTGAGCTGCAAGCTTTCCATCCTTTCCGTGCATTGCCAGTCCTTCAAGAAAACAAGGTGGAGGTAGCTGCAACATTTCTTGCTATCCTATCTCAAGAATGACAAGAGAATTCCATCTGCAGGTTCTGTCAAAGTTTTAATTAAAACTCCAACACATTCTTTGCACTTGTGCAGTTTTAGTCCCACAGTCTTGTTATTCGTGGACCCTATTTTGAGATGGAGTGGATGGTAAGCTCTCAGTGGCAGCATTTTAGGATGCATAGAAACAGGCTGGTGAGAGAGAAGGATATGTACTTCAGTAACAGTTAAGGATATGAAGAGTTGTTCTTCAAAAAGTTATGAATAAAGTAAAAGGGAAATGGATTTTGCAGCAATAGCCATTGACCTTCTTTCTCCTTTCTGCCTTGCAGTTTAATGAAGTTGGTTATGAATCAGCTGAACACTGTAGTAGTGAGTTCTTACTTCACTGTTATTTTTGCTCTGTGCATATTTCTTATATATACGGTCACTAATTTTAGCATTGATTTTACTCGTATGATTTTATAGTCTGCATGAATTTATTTTCTTTCTCATAAGAAAAGCAGTAAATAATCCTCCTAAATCCAGTTTACATTCACATGTAGGTACAAAACCAGGTTAATATTTTCCTGTTGTACTTGTCTGAAAGGCTTACTCAAAAGAATTTCACCTTTACTATGAGCTAGTTAGTCTAAGATGAATAAACCACAAACACTACAAACTAATGTGTCAGTACCTTCAAAGTATTTAAAGACAGATATAGGAAATAATATTTTTAACTTTTTAGCTTTTTTAAAACTTCTAAACTTTTTACTTTACTTAACATTTTTAATTCCTACTTTGGTGAACTTCTAGATTTTCTGGGCACATACATGGATGCAGGAAGACTTACTGGCTTTTAGAGATCAAGAAATATACTCCAAAAGGCTTCCCCCCTCTGCTTTATAAGCTGATAATGCATTGAAGTGTACCCTGTATTCTAAGGGATGGGGGAAAAACAGGTCTGTGAAACATGTAGCATAAGTTGTCATGGAAGCCGTCACTTTGGTTCATTACTCATCCTTCTGACATATTCGGAAATCTCTACACTACAGGAAAGCCCTCAGCATCCAGTGTTGCTTGGGCAATGTGAAAAAGAGTATAGTCCAAAAGAGAGATTAGCCATGTGTATTTTCCCCATTTAGAGTCAGGATACAAGCAAGGAATGTGACAAAACTGGCCTGAGAACAGCCATCCTTCATTTTTTGAGACTGGTTCCTTGAAGGCAAGAGTAATGTGGATCCTCTCATGACCAAAATTGGTGAAAAGTTCTACAGATACTTTAGCGAGCAGAAGCCATGAGTGTCCTGGCACTAACTACAGATACAGTGCTGAAAATGCTTGTTTGGAACAAACAGAAATTTGAAGCTACAGTTTGACTACTGCAGTGGTTGATCCTGACATTTGTTTTAATGAATCGTTTCGGTTAGACCAGCTGAAAGAGCCATGCTTATTGTTTCATCGTGGTATCATTCCAGATGTGAAAACACAACTCCTACAGCACTACAAGGGCAGGGAGCTTAATGATGCCGAGACTGCTTTGGGCATTCAGGTTGTGAGCTTTGTGTGGTAGTATGCATGCTGGTTTGTGTTTTCCTGTCAGCTTCAAAATTTGATCAAGCTTTCCTTTTATTCATCTTCATTTGTTCCTTGATTGTTGACGCTTTGGCAGAGTTTTAACCTCATTTTTTATCAGCAGCTCTATTAGTTTTACATTCTACATTAGGAGTTTAGTTTTACATTCTAAATTCCTAGTTGCTCAGATCTGACAGAGAGCCTTCTTTAATCACATACTACTCTTACAGACTATTAGTTTTACAGTAGCAATAATCCCGGTGAAATTGATTTATTACAGCAATTATGGCCAATTTCAGGTTTGCTACCAAGTCAACTGCTGTCAGCATGCCCTTATAACTGTTTCACCATATCCTTAATTATAAATAATAATTATGAAAGAGAGCATGCTTCAATGTTGATAAAGAGTGACTGTATTCTAATATTGTGTTATCAATGCAAGGGTAGTTAGGGTAGTTAAGCACTGCATGATCATGCAAGTGACCTTTATGACTTGGCAATGAAATAAGAAGTTAAATGTATTTTTAAAATGCCCTGAAAAGCTTAGTTCTCACCAAGTCCCTCTAGGCAGAGATCATAAATTATATTTTTCCCCCATGACAGTCTACTTGCATTCTAAGATTTTTTTTCCCCATGTTTCTCTAAAACGTTAGGCTATCTGTAGGAAGACATAGAACATGGAGTAGAACAGCCCAGCTCTCCCAAGACCTGAGATTACAAGCCTTGTTTATGTGTACTGGCCATACCTGATGAACTGACATAGTATTTTCACAGAAGTGGCAGAAAAGAGGAGAAGTTCTTATTTTTCTCTGTATTAGGTGCTGTTCTTCCCCTGCTGTGATCACCTGAATACCTCCATACTACAAAACTACTGTAAACTCAAGTACTGGCAGTGCTTGGTGGTCTCCTATTCTCTGCCCATAACATACAACAATTAAATCTTCCGAGAAAAGAGAGACTTCAGTTTAATTATGCTTTGTGATTTGAATATAGAGAACTTACTTGCTTAGCAAGAGGTCTGACTGGATGATCCCTGTGAGGTGTAATCTCTATGAATCTATGAAAAGGTCTTACTGTGTCTTCTCCAGTAGCATTAGCTGTCCCTTTCTACGCTGAGCTGCCATCATAACAGAGATGAAAAGGGAGGGGAGGACATGGGTGAGAGAAGTACCTACGTTTCCTCCTCCCTTTCCACCTTCTACTGCAACACATGGTGCGGATGGAGGAAAGTGAGCAGCCATCCATCGCAGCTTATGTTTGTGGTCTTCCCTCAATTATTTTAGTAATGACTACACTAACATCCAGTGAGCCCGAGAAAAATCATTGTCCTGTTATCCTGCATAGAGACATAATAAAACAGAATTCTCAGCCCGAACAATTTACAGTCTGAAAGCAGAGGGGAAAAAAGCATTACAACTTCCTCAAGAAGCTGGAGAAATGAGAGAATGATGACTGGATTTTTAAAGTTATTTTGATGTTTATACATTGAAATATTGGTGGGCTAAATATACATAGGAATATAAGACTCAGAGCCGTAATTTCTCTAATTACTGTAAATTAACTGCAATTATACTCAGAAATATTACTAGCAATTTAAAAAAGCTTTTAGCTGTAAAAAGTTTAAAGCAAAGGATTGTATTAATAAAACTTAATGCTTCTGTGCACTAGCTGTTAATTGGGTCACCTTCTACAGGAAGGACTTTTGCATATAGCCCATTCATATGAGCTTTATAAATGCAAAGCAGCAGAACAGTAAAAACTTGATGAGGCATTCCTTTGTCTCAATTTTGCTAAGCAGAAAAAGGACTCTCAATAATGAGTCACAACAATGGCACTGTGGCCAACATACTTAGAGGGAAAAGGGCTGTTTTGAGTGCTTGTTAGGGGAGATTAATTCAAGCTAAATGAAATAAAAAAAGATTACAGCTTTCCAAAGCAGTTACAATTAAACCTGACTAGCACCAGATGTCATCAGTTAAAGCGAGCACAGAATGAGTGTGCTCAGCTTCATGAGATACAGTGGAGACATTTAATAATAAAACTCACTTATCCATAAATTTTAGGCTTCTTCAAGGCTAGGCACCAACTGAGCAGGGTTTTGGTTGTCTGAATTTAATGACTCGGCGAAGGAAAGGGTTCAGATGCTGAAACTGAATCTAGAATCAGAAAAGATACCACCAAGACCAGACTTGTAAATTGAGTTCCCGCAGTTGCTCTGTGGCTGTCTAGGGGAACCAAAAATCTATAGGTACTGTCCAAATCGTTATTAAAATTCCACAAACAGGCGGAACCTTTTTCATGCAAATGTACAGAACTGCCCCATCACTTCAGTCCAGCGCCCAGCTCAGTGCCGAGGCTGGCAGGGTTCCACAACTCAGCCATTCCCCTATGTAGACCTCCTGAGATCTCTGGGGAAGAACACAGACATTGTGTCAACATGATGAGAGAAAAATCTGGTATGTGCTGATAAGACCGAGTTTCTTCAGAGAGACAAACCTGCTTTAAAGCACAGTCATATAGAGAAAATTCTTGCACAAGAAGTGGACATCCTCTACCTTGAGCCTAGACTAATACAAACTACCATCTTCTAACAAGACATCCATGTGGATATCTGCTATTGTGGATAGGGCAAGTTTCATCTCAGGTTGTTCACTCAGTTTTAAAGATGCTTGGAAGGAAATGGTTAATCACTGCTGTAATCTCAGTTCATTTCAGCACAACCTATAGCAAAGAATCTGTGAGGAGGGCGGTTTGCTTTATTTCTGACACAAGGACTTCTCTCTTCTGCATATTGATGTGTTTCAACTTGTAGGGTGGATGGGGATTCAACACTAATGTGAGCTTGTATCCGTCTGCATTTCCTTATCAGTCTTTATATAGGCTCTTGGCTTCTTTATTTGCTGCTGTTTATATTTTTAGCATACCTTTGTATTTGTATGCAACAACAACCATGCTAAATAAAGATTTATGCATACAAAGAGTAATTGAAAACACCTGAAGGTAAAACCCTGAAGAAATAGATGTAATAAACAGCTTCTTGATCTTTAAGGCTTTGCTGTTGCAACCATTTAAGCACATGAAATTTATTTTAATAAGTCCACTGTTTTCACTATGATTACAGGTGTGAACAACATTAACCATGTTTATATTAATTGCAGGACTGAGGCTGAAATCTAGAAATGACACAGCTGCATTACTATCTATCTTTGCTTGCAGAAGGAAGTTATGGTATTTGTAAGGCATTCAAGGCATATTGTGTGCCCCAGCCAAAAAAATCGGAGGTACAGTTATCCTTTTGTTGTGTCCAGTTGGTAACTTTTTTGATGAAGTAAAAGAGTTGCTAGGTGGCATAAATGTATCAGACACATGTCAACACTAGGCTTTATCGGGTCTCCAGCTAAAGCACAGGAAAATGCTTCTTTTCTATCTCTGTTGCTTTACGATTAGAGACTTTTTAAAACACTACTTAGCATCCCATCTAGCAGACATCTTCATAAAAAGAGCTGATACTATGTTCACCAGTGGCAACATGGGGCTTTCTTTAATAGGAAAACTGTCATAACTGCATGTGTAAGAGAATTTTGCTGGCCATGTTCTGTAATGGGGAAATCTGAATTAGTGTATTGGAGTCTGAAAGGGAAAAAGAGATGAACTTGGGAAATGGGAAGAAGTAACTGGTGCATTGTGCCCCTGCCCCCCTCATCTTTCAGTCTAGAGCTGAAAAGTCTGAAAAATTAATCATCTGCAGCCTTCATGCAAGCAGGCAGAAAATAGATGTTCTCAGAGTCAGCCAAATCTTAAGGCTTTAGCGATAAGGACCAGTGCATTGAATTAAAACCAGGCTCCAATGGGTGGCCAATGTACAATTCAGAGATTAGTATAATGTTTTTCATCTCTTTGTTCTGGCAGACCACTGCATTTTGAATCAGCTTCAGTTTCCAGGCAGCCTGCAAGCTTGGTCGTAACAGACATCAATGCCTCAGGCATCACCGCCTCCTGTGACAAAGATGTCACCATCAATCCTGGTATGTAGTCTTGCATCTTAGCAAAAAGGCTGCAGCCTTTTAGCCTGCCCAAATGGTAGAAGACATTTCTGGCTACAGTTGCTATGGGAATACAAGAGCAAAAATGAATCAAATCACCTTGAAAATTAGACCGCTAAAGAAACATAAAAGGTTCTGAAGCTTGAAATATCACCCAGTGGGGCTAAATCTCACAACTGTGCTGTTATTTTAATATCTGAATAACAAACTGTTTCTCAAATATCAAGAAGTAGTGTAAAGGGCAGCAGCAGCATCTTACTGTGAAGATGGCATTCATCGTATTTGTGTGGAAAGTGCAAATGACAGTAATAAGACTTCTATAAAAGGACAACCAAATGGAATGGGATGAGAAAGATTTTTTCTGGGAAAGGGAGTTGTACAGATATATATATTTTTCTACTTATTGCCTTTGCCTAATTAGCTACCACAGCTCAATATTGCCAATATTAGACTTTGCAACTACTGGGAGAGTCAAGTGGTATGGATTGGCTATACTGAAAGTATATGAGGTCTAATCACAGTCCTCAAGGGAAAACCCTCTCTTTGGTACTCCAGATGAACTTCATTAATCTACAACTACCTATTGCACATTATCCATTTATGCAGTGTACCTGAGGGAGGAGGCTGTCTAATGATTTAGTTACTACTCTCCCAGATTCGAGAAGATATTGAGTAACCTGACTCCTCTGAGGATTTTCTACGTTCCTTTGTAGGTCTGAATCTAGAATGCTCTGCAGGTAACCTGGGTTTAGTTTCTCAGGATAACACAGCGAGATGCTTGAGACCAATAGAGCTGCTGTCCTGCTGTTTAGTGGAATTCAGGATAGGTGCCCATGTGCCTTGAGCAACAGAGAGTGAAACATGTGCAGCGAAAGAAAAGGATTTCCAGAAGCCAGTGTGCTAAGGAAGAAACACTGACATTGCCAGTCAGGGATGCTCAGGAGCAATATGGGCAAGTCATGTCTCTGGAAGGTAGGTACGCATCAACTCCAAGCCTGTGGGATATGTCTGTTGCTTGTCAAGCACCACCTACCCAAGTCCTTTCTTGGAAGGAGAGAAGCCCCTTTTCATAAGAAATTGGGATCCTCCCCAGAATATCCCATTTCACAGGGGTTAAAGTATGTCACTAGAAAGCAAGAGACCCTCTTTCAAACCTTTCAAACTTTATGTTAAAATTCAGTCCCAGTCCCACCTTGTATTCTGAGACTAGAGTATCTCCTGCTGAAGCTATCCCATTTTGTCTAAACAATGAACTACTCCAGCTGAGTAGTTCATTATATGTGTTGGCTAGGATACTAACTAGGGACAGTCAGGTTCCAAGTCACCGTTTTAATGAATCTTTGATTGTTTCTTACAAATTGCTTCTCTCCACCAAGAGCTCTGGGAGAGGGAATTTAAAATATAGGGAGAGGGTGAATTGGTAAAAGAGCCTATGCTGTCCTCCTCATTAACTGTGAATGGAATCAACAAAGTAGTACAGATTTAGGTGGTTATGTAGTTTGTTGAGAGTAAATCTCAGGAGCCAGCTCTTATAGCCCTTTACAGGGGCAGCTGTGAACACTAGCAGTATTATGCCAGCACTGAGGGAAATGTAGTGCCAGTGAAGAGGGGGCAGAGGCACCACTCAGTGGTTGTTGGATTTTTTTTTTTTTAGGAAATGCTGCTTCACAAATCATGTTTACTTCATTAAATCACTGCTGAAATGCAAGCTGATTCCAGGGAGTTTCTGAACTTCCTTGCTCCCTGAGATGCCACGGCAAATCTGAGAGTCCTAGTTCCTCTGTAGAGGATGAGAGCCAGGGCTGCTCCCAGGAGTGAAGAACATCACAGGAAATCTAAAGCAGATTCCTGGCCAACAGCATCCAAGAATCAGTATAGCTATTTCTGTTCTCTTAGAGAAATACCCCAACTAATCAAAGAAATTATTTAGCTTTTCCAAAACAGAGCACTTCAAGAAATTTGTGCCTGTGGCAAATTTTTAAAAACTGATGCATTTGGTTCCCAAATAAGCTATACTTTTGCTAGTGTCAGGATTTCCTGGAAATGGAAATTAGGCATTCAAAACAGCTGTGAAGGCTAGAGTCCTCCCACCTTTATGCTACCAGGAGTGCGTTCTTCCAGTGGTGTTACAAGTGTCAAACACACAATAGTGTTACAACCCACATAGGGCAAGGTAAAGTCTTTGCATTATGCTAGAGGACCTGAGGTCCTAGAGTCGATCAAACAGTTTTCAGCTACTGTCATTGTCTCTCAAAGCAACAGCTTTGTCAGTATTTTGAGCAAAAAAAAAGTGTTGAGTACGAAATAAGAGAGAAAACCTTGATGTAAGTTTGTGAGCAGAATTTGTCCTTTTCAATCACAGCCATAGCAGTACTGCACTTTGAAGCCTTTAAACATTAACCAAGAATAAAGAACATTTTCTGCTGTCTGGGACACTTGTGTTACATGATCAAGGTCTCTTAGCAGTTGAGAGGATTATCCCGATTCTCTCTCTCATCTGCCTCTCGTTTGCCAGGCGCAGTATTATCACACACAGGCTCCAAGCCTCAGTAGTGGGTGGATTGCCTTTCCCTTGAGTATTGGGCGTTCTTGATGTGCTTACACTCAGCTTTTTGTCCTTTTCTGAGTATTACGTACAGATCACATAGTGACTTATGAAAGCAAGAAAAAAAATTTGTCCTGTCTTGGCTTGTCAGGGAGCAGCAAGGACAGGCTGCTCCTAAGGGAGAGTGAGCCAGGAGCCGAGGGTGATGCCAGCCCAGGCAGTGCCCTCACTGACCAGGGCATGGTCCTCCAGCACCTGAGCATGGCAGGCAGGGACGGGTGCTGGAAACAGGGTCCATCCACAGCCCCATCCAGAGAGTCCCATCAGGAGCAGCAGGAGACAGGGCTGCAGACAGGACTGGAGACATGGCTGCAACACGGGTCTGAGGGGCCGTGTGTGATACGGGACTGGGGACAGACACCCCTACAGCATCGCTCGGGCAGGGACTGGGGGCTCAGGCCTGAGCTGAAATGGGGCTCCAAAGCCCATGGGCAGAGGGTATGGGTGGGAGTCCCAGGTGAGGCTGGTCAGCACCGTTAAGGTCTGCTGGTGCTCTCAGGGCTCTGACATTAATATTTTGTTAAATCCAATAAAGACCCAATTCCACACCTTTATTTCTGCTCCTGTTTTTGCTTATTGCATCTGTCCTATCAGTGACTTTCTTCTTCTGAGTTTCACGTGCCAATTTCTCTTCCAAATGGTCACAGTGAAAGTTTTACCAGTGACACGTTTTTTGATCATTAAAAATTTCCACAAGCCTTGCTCCTTTTGAAGGTTCCCAAGTGCTGGAATGCCTCAGTAGGTCCACAGCATCATAGCTCTCAAATGCAGGGCAATGTGAATAAAAATATATACAGCAGAAAAATAGATATTTTGTGAAAACATAATTGATTGTACTCAAATTATGAATGGTACAACTCTGGGTGAAGACCCCACTAGGTATGATTGAAAATTCCACCTATGATCAGGTATAATCCATCCATTCACAAATTGCAATTAATATCCCTTTGTGTAAAAGTTTTAAATAAACATGTATTTAATAGGCGATTTTCTTATATATACAACATATTTCAGTTTCATCTAATCAAAAGCCTGAAACTCTTTAAATGATGTTTCTGTGCTTTTTAAATTGAAAGCCAAATTCTGCCTACAAGAGGCCACAAAAGCTCTGATTAAAAAAAAGTGAATGATGAGTGAAAAACAACAATGCATAGATGGAGAAATATATTGGACCTAATAAAAAGGCAGGTAAAATCTATTCAAGGGCTGTGATTTTTTGATTATTTCCGTGCACTTTTTTCTAAACCTGCTATAGCTGTTGTCCTCCTTGAGCTTACAAAAATAAAAACTTCACTTTGATTTGTGTCTCATTCAGGGAAATTCTAAGATAGCTGGTAAACAGTAAAGAGCTCAATACCTAGGAACATGGCAACCCTTAAAACTGGGGCACCGGCACTGTTTTCAGGAAGCTAGTGCTGCACCTCACTCTTCAATAGTGTGAAAGTGGTAAGGACAAGAGGGTTAACACTCCTACCGTAGCTGTGTAGTTTGGGAGCAGGTAATGTAGGTGTTAGTGATGAAGACATAACTTCTCGTGTGTAGTTCTGTCTGGAATTTCATTGGCAGACAGGAGAACGGGCAAAAGACTTTTCTGAAACTCGTAATTGTCAGAAAGTGTGTGGCAGTCACTTGGATACAGGGAGAGGTATGTATGTTTGCTGATTAGCACGAGGAGATTCCTAACTTGCTGCAAATTTAATTGTATTTAATCTCCAACAGACAGTTATTAGTAGTTATTCCAATAAAAAAATCAATTTCCATCGAAAAAAAGAACTCCAGGATTGTCTAGGAATATAAAAGAAAGGTATATCTGCAAAACAAGATTAAAATTGCTTATTTAACTTAAGATTTCCTGCTTACTGGTTTGATAGAAGGTTAAGATTAGTTATTCAAAACACTTCGACTCAAATCAGTTCACCCACACAGGGTCCATTTGTCAACATTCCTCGTTATTGCATGTACAAGCTTTTGTTGGCAGCTGAAGGCTACAGAAAGGGAGACAGTCCAGGAGTTTAAACCTCATCCTGGAAAAGCTTGTACCTTTCCCTTTCCATTTTGGCAGCTAAAACCTTTGTTGTTTTCTCTGTTCTTGTCAGTAATGAGGAAATATCTGTGTTAAAAGAGTATTTTCTTGAGATTTCATCCAACCCATGCCTTTTCTATTGTTCCACTGAGCGAATAGGTCACCTCTATTTGCAATACGATACCCTGGAGAGGAGAATGAGGTCACCAAATAAATATTTTAGCTTGTGACTTAATTCAGTTTCTCAACTTGAAGAACTCAGAGGCTGTACAGTATTGTCCTAATTTGCTTTGCCACCCAAATGTAGCTTTGCTACAAGGCTGAAGTCTGTAAAACAGGCAGAAAGGTCATGGCCTGAGAAGGATCCATTCTCTATATTAAACATGTAAATGTAGAATAGATACTGTCCATGCTCCACACAAACATCAGTCATTTTGTGGGGCACTGACTAACACAAAGGCAAACCCAGTTTAAGAAATTCAGCTTGCTTTAAATTAAAACTTAATGCTTTGAGTTTTACAGTCTACTATACCGTAATCGTGAAACTGAACAAGACACAGCACAGAGTGCATCCCAGCCTCCCGTGCTGAATCCATTGCTCTAAAGGAGCCTGTGGATCGAATGCTGCCAATTCACATATCAGCAGGCATAAATTATTGCAGAAATCATTCGAACCCCTGAGCATTATATAGTGATTAGATAAAATTTATCATGTGAGATTTTCTTTAAAAAAATTAAATGAGAGAAACTAACAAATATTAAATGCAAGAATGTGCATTTTATAAACATTACTCAAAATTTCAATTCTATGTTAAGTGAAGAAGCTGAAATTCAGTTTGCAAAATGCCTGTGCAAACAGGCAGCAGCCACCATGGCAGCCCCTAGCAGGACAGGTATGTGCATGGAACATAGCAGTCTTCTCTCTGTATTTCCTCACCGCTCTGCAAGGGAAGGGATGCTGTGGAGCTTTGTATGGTAGAGGGCCAGTTGCCTCAACTTCTCCACAGAGTCCAGGCGACAGCTGGCCCCAATACAAGCCGTACTCAGCCTCCACAAAGCTGATCACCTCAGTTTCAGTGCCAGCACTGAAGAAAACTTCAATTCTCTCCCACCTCTTTAATCTGCCCATACTGTACATCCTTTGCCCATCATTCACATCGGTATGGGACAGACTTAGTACTAGCACTCCATTCATTTACTTTCTCACCCTTCTACCTATTTATAAAGAAGAGGAAAGAGAGGAGATGTTGCTCTGCAATCGGTTGTTCAAAGACCTCAGAGGGGTTCGTGGACACACTAGCAGAACTAACAAGAACCTCATGTGGCTCTTTGTCACTTATTGCTGCATGTTCCCAGATATAACCTGAGCACTCACTCTGTCCCTAAGGTCAAGAAAAACAAAGAGCAGTGGTGCCATTCTCGTAGCACCATTTTTCTGAGCCTATGTTAATAGCTTGTGCGGTATATTTTCTTCCATGGTTTTGTTTCACCACAGTTAGCAGGTCCGTCTCCACCCAGGCCTCAGGCAACCTGTACCTGAGGCTTCTATTTATTACGGGCAGTCCTGAAAAGAGAGCAAAAGTGGAAAATCCACATGAACTGGCCCAGTGGAACTGAGTGGTATACATACGTCCTCAAACTTTTCTTTTTTTTTCCATGCTGGGGTCTGGCTGGTCAAATAGAGTCTGCTACTTTTACTTAAAACAAAAGCCTTATTTTTAGGCCACATTTTCAATGTCATTGGCATAGAACTTTTAATCACAAACAACTTGCTTAGTTTTGAGTTCAGAGAAACATCTAGGCAATCTCAATCACAGAAAATCATAGTTTTAACGCTGCCACCTGAGTTAGCTGAGAACAACTCAAAGAACCTTATGAAAATCTATCAAGAAGCCCTTCAAAGCAAGAAAAAGCAGAAACTATTCCAGCATCTTCCAAAAAGTAATTTTCATGGTGTTCTGAAGCCCCTGAAAATGGGGCTGCAGACTGTAAGTGCTAACTCATCCATGCCTACATATTGCCACAAATATGAGTCTGAAATACTCTAAGCTCTTCAAAATCAAACCTATTTCTTCATAGTATGTAAGACAATTTAGAGTTGTTCTTCTTTCCTTTTTTGCTTCTCTAGATAACTATGAAATACTCTTAGAGACCTCACAGTGTCTAAAGCCAGTAAGATCTTTCACCGTAGTTCCTTAGATAATTGGAGTAGTTTCCATCTTCTTTACAGTACTCACAAAGCTATTAATCTCAGAAGAAAAGTAAGGGTATTTAAAACAAGTATATCTTGAAAGAACAATTTGTCCTCATTGACCCTTTACTGACAGTTCTAAGCACATCAGACACTAAAATGTAAGCTCCCATGGGTGTGGGGCACTGTGAGATCCTAGATTCTATTTGGTTTCCAAATGTGTGAGTACAAAATAACAGGGAAAATTGTCAAGACTTTTCCATGGTATTTTCTACACTATTACATCAGCAACTTCAAAAGAAGGTGATTTTTATCTTCTTATGACCAGATAAAATGTTGCTTCTTTTAAGTACTGTGTTTAAATAGTGTTCTGTTACCCTCAAACTTATAGCACTGGCATGATGTATGTTTAATTTTATTATCAACAAATCCATTACTACAGGATAGGATTATTAAATATATTTAAGCTTTTACTGCAGCAAAGCTCCTAGTGATTTCACTGGGAATAGTTAGCCCAAATCTACCTGCAGTGCTGCAGCACAGGCAGAGAAAGATGAGCCAGTGCCTTTCTGAAGGAGATGTATAATGTGATTAACATCTCTGAGCTTTGCCAGCTTCAGCAGCTTCCCAGTGAGGTGAAAGCTGCAGTTGCAGGGAAAGCAGAAGATAATGGTGGTGGTGGATGGAAAGAGGTGGTTGTAGAGGGACAGTTTCTGTGCATCAAAATGCCTCGTTATGGTTCTGTTCAGCAGTATTTGCTAGCAGTAACACAACTAACAAACCAGAGGTTCTGGACACACTGAGCATCTTTTCCCCTTCTCCTTTGATCAAGGTTCTTTCATTAATGGGATTGTTCTTGGTGAGAAACACTATGGGCCATTCTTCAAGAGCTGCTTTTTGGACCTGTTCACATGAACGGGCAGGCCTTGCATTAAACAGTGGAAAGCCCAAGCACCACCCCATCCTGTGATTCCATGACAGAGTTTTGATGCAGCCTTCAATACTTTTGCTGGGATAACTGTCTTCAGAGGATGCAGTTATCTCCACAGTTGGAGCTTACTGAAATCATTTCCAGAAGCCTTGTATGAAGATAGTGAGATACGAGCTTCATAAAGTCTGCATTCAAAAACAAGGATTAGTTTCTTCTGGACATTTGAGACAGATGGGCACGCAGGCTACTGCTGCTGTCTGAGTTTACCACAACATCAGAGGACCAGAAGATCCCACATGAGGTCGTTTCAATTCTTCACATTCCTCCCTTCTAGTCAACACAACTTACAATGTTTTTGAAGGTATGCTGGATGCACATATAAAATGTGAAAAAAGCTTTATAAACTTGATCTCACATCATCAGTTTCAGGATTATGATGACTTCCTCTCTTTAATGGGTGGGCAAGCAAAAGCACATAACGTTTGAACAACAAAGGTACAATGTAAGCAAGTTAGAGATCTAATAATAAAATCCCAAATCCTAACGCCTAACCCTTAGCAATGCCACTATTTTCTGCATAGGACAGTTAAAACCAACAACTAAGCCTAGTCAGAGTAAATTTCACTGGAATTGGAGAGTAAAGGTTCCCTGGATGCCAAGAAGAAACAAATGGGAAATACAAGAAATGCCATTCCCAGAAGGGCCAATTATCCTAAGAAAGAAGCCAGTAGCTAATCAAAACTGATAAGCATATTTAAGCAAGTTTTATATTTTTCACTTACATGACTTCAAAGTGGATAATCATTCTGGTCATCTGTGAAGAAAGAGAATGAATCTGGTCTACTTTTTCTGCAGGCTGGTTTTTCTCTCTCTGTTACAGTGAATAGTTCTCAAAAGCAGCATTATCAAGTGAAAGAAGAGTGGGAAAACTTGTTATAAGCCATTTAATTATGCCAGACCTTCTGTCTACCATAATTTTGATAATGTGGCTTTTAAAAAACTGCTGACATCAGTAATGAAAGAGAAAGAACAACAAAGTGCAACCCCCTTAGAAGTACTTCCTTGGAAATTTGGACCACCACAAAATCTATAGCAAGCCAGAAAAGATAAAAAAGCAGTGTGTGTGTGTGCGCACACACACACGTACATGCAGGCACACTTGTGAGAAAATGCTTTGGTTTTCAACCAGTTTCTTCTTCACCTCTCAGAAGCCATTATCACTGATGAAAAACAGCCACATAACATACTGTACGCATGATCCCCGCAGGCATTCTGGCCTTTTTGCCCCCATACTGGTATGCCATGCATTAGTTGATGATTTTCAAAGACTGTGAAAATTTATCAGATGTATTGGGTTTGTGTGGCAAGGTTTTGGTAACAGGGGGAGTTATAGGGGTGGTTTCTGTGAGAAGTTGCTAGAAGCTTCCCCTATGTCCTACAGAGCCAATACCAGCCTGCTCCAAGACAGACCCGCCACTGGCCAAGGCTGAGACCATCAGCAATGGTGGTAGCAGATCTGTTATAATATATTTAAGAAGGGAAAAAAGTTGCAGTGGGCACACAAACGGCAGCCGGAGAGACGAGTGAGAACACGTAAGAGAAACAGCCCTGCAGACACCAAGGTCGGTGAAGAAGGAGGGGGAGGAGGTGCTCCAGGTGCCAGAGCAGAGATTCCCCTGCAGCCCATGGGGAAGACCATGGTGAGGCAGGCTGTCCCCCTGCAGCCCACGGAGGTCCACGGTGGAGCAGATATCCACCTGCAGCCCGGGGAGGACCCCACACCAGAGGATGGGGGTGCCCGATGGAGGCTGTGACCCACGCTGGAGTAGTGTGCTCCTGAAGGACTGCACGCTGTGGAAGAGACCCATGCTGGAGCAATTTGTGAAGAACTGCAGCCCATGGGAAGGACCCATGTTGGAGAAGTTCATGGAGGACTGTTTCCTGTGGGAGGGACCCCACGCTGGAGCAGGGGAAGTGTGTGACGAGTCCTGCCCCTGAGGAGGATGAAGCAGCAGAGATAACATGTGAGGAACTGACAGTAACCCCATTCCCCATCCCCCTGTGCCACTGGGGGGGCTAGGTAGAGAATCCAAGAGTGAAGCTGTGCCCGGGAAGAAGGGAGGGGTGGAGGGAAGGTGTTTTAAGATTTGATTTTATTTCTCATTACCCTGCTCTGGTTGATTGGTAATAAATTAAGTTAATTTTTCCCAAGTTGAGTCTCTTTTGCCCATGACAGTAATTGGTTGAGTGATCTCTCCCTGTCCTTATCTTGACCCACGAGCCCTTTGTTATATTTTCTCTCCCCTGTCCAGCTGAGAGGGGGGAGTGATAGAATGGCTTTGGTGGGCACCTGGCATCCAGCCAGGGTTAACCCACCACATCAGAGGACCAGGGAGGTTCCATTCTTTGCTACAGTGGACAAGACAAAACATTGCAGGTATATTATTCTGAATGTGTATGAAATTAATGTCATCTTCCAGTCTGCATTATATATTTATTATGCATTAGTAGTAAATAGCAATAATAAACAGAAGACTTTCAACCCCCAGAATTTGTGCACAGCCAAATCAAAACTGGTCCTCTAAATGCAAAGTTTATAAACTAAGCATTTCCTTAGTTTATTTGTTCCATTTAATTATTTACTCTATTTTATATTAATGGTGGTGGTATCCACTTGACAGCATGAAGTAATAGCTTTCAAACAGTAATGGTATTTAAAAAGTCCTTGAGACCATGTCATTGATTTGTCAACTTTGTCTTTAAATGAAGACCATTCCGCAATGTTACAGATAGACTGGAAATATGCTCAGGCCTAAAACAGCCTTGGTGGTTTGGGCATTAATGGGTGGCCAGATATTCATCTTTCCATGGCCCAGATGGGTACTCATTCACTGCAACCTGGAAAAGGTGGAGCTAAATGGCAAGGAACAGAGGAAGGGTGGAAGGGTTAGTTAAGCATGTAGTCCAGTTAGTGCTTTATTCACAGATGGCCAGGCAGAAATTGAAGCAAAAGATAAGAGAGTTAAGTCCTTTGATTCCTTCTTCCAGCTTTCCTCTGCAGTAACAGGGAGGGCATTTCAGACAAATCTCAGACAATGACACATGAATTGATGTAGTTATAACCATAAGTAGAAGGTGTCCTCCCTGCAAGTTGATTATGACCATTCCTACAAACAAAATAACATTAATGGAAAGAGGCTTCCTGGCGAAGAGGAAGGCTGAAGTCAAAATGCAGCAGGATAATTCTTATTTGGTGATCTTGCTTTCATCTATTGTTTCTACAGGGCTTATAGTAGGACAAGACAATCTGCCTGCTTGGGTTTGTCTATAGACATTCCTTGCCTTAGTATCCAAGCACAGTCCTGCTGTGCAGCCTTATTGCTGCATGTTTCTTATAACATCTGTCTCTGTTAGAGCCCAACCTTCACTGCATCAAAAAGGCATTTAAGGATTTAAAAATTAGAGGTGGGGGCGGGTTGTACATGCTCCTTCCAATCTTTTCCTAATTTCTTTTGAAATGAATGTATTAATATTAATTTTTGCCATCATCAGTTCATATCGATTTATGAAACAATTTGCCTCGTATGGATTATTGCTCTTAAGATGTGAAGATAGGCCACTTTTGATATATCCAGTGCACTATCTTGAGCATAGTAATTTTTCATTCTAAATTGTTGCACACAGCTTGCTTGCTTTATTTCTCATAGTTGAAACTTAATCTTTCTGAACCTCATACTAAACACGTTTGTCCCAACATACTTGACAGGAACTACAAATTGCTGTTGGCCCACTTTTATTTTGGTAATTACACTACAGCCAATACAGGTAGAATAAATAGCTATTGGAATATGCCTGACACTCATGTGCTGTTGTGGCTTGACAATCTCTTTCATCTTGACTAAAGAACTGGATACCTAGTTTCTTTTTTATCTGTCTGTGCTAAGTTACAATGACCACAGATCCTGTCAGTTTTGGTAAGTGGAAAAATGAAGGTAATGATTACGTTTCAATTTTTAGAATGTGTTTGATCTCTGTGTCTTAATGCTGGTTTGCGTTCTCCTTGGCGCTCATGTCTTCTGTGGGGAAACTGATATCTTAAAATGAGTCAATACATCATTAAAACATTCTTGCATGCCTGCTTGCCAAAGGCTATTAATACAAGAATGGTATGTTACTGTATTTCCTTCCCAAAATCTGTTTACTTGAGGGAGGAGCTGATTTGCTTTGATTTATTGGGAAGTCATTGTCACCCTTCTGTCCTGACTTTGACTCCCAGCGTATTCTTAGACTGTGCACTAAAAACAGGTGAATATTCTTAAGAGATGGCATTTTAAAATTGCCTTTCTTCTGCACCATCACGCACCATCTCTCATTCTTATCACTTTATAATTATAGACACATTATCTAATTTATATCAGGGCCTATTTCAAAAGTGGGCTAGTGAATGGAGTTCTCAGTCTCAACAGTGGTGCAATTTTCATACAACACAAGCAAGTTTTCTTTGAAGTCCGGAAGTAACCGCTACAGCAATTAGTGTTGTGATTCTATCAAATATGCAATGGAATTTCCTTTTTCTTCTCTTAATGTACTGTATTTCATCTCTAAGAACATAAGGACTGTTAGCTGGATTAAAGCACATCTCTTAAAGTAACCAATAAAAAATACCTAGGGGAAGAGGGGATGTGCTGAGAAATACTTCTTACAGAATACTCTGTTTCTCACGTTTGGCAATTTCAGGACAGCCTGTGATGGAAGTTGCATATGGACCATCACAATTAATGGCCCTTGATGAACGTGTCTTTCATGCCATATGTATTCCCATCATTTTTGACAGATGATACATCTTCCAGAGAAACCAGTCATGATTTTAAAGTAACCAAGTAATGGAGAGACTACCACATAACATGGGTGAGGTGGTCCAATGAGTAATTGTCTCTGTTGTTAAAACGTACACTTTATTTTACCTCAAATTTGTGCAATTTCAGCTTCCAGCTGTTGACTCCTCCTGTGCTTGCCAGATCAGAGACTTTTTTGCTATCTGTAAGGTTCTTCCTATACAGATGTCCAGACATAATCATTACGTACTTTTGTTTGCTCAGGCAGGAGCCAGGTGCTTAGCTATACCAATCAGGCAACTTGTTTTGTTTTCTGTTTTGGGTTTGGGTTTGGGGTTTTGTTTTTTATTCCAGGAGACTGAACTTGCAGTAGGTAAAGTACCTTCAGCTAAAAAAAACAAAACAAAACAAAACAAAAATCCCAAACAAAATGAAAAAGAAATCCTTTGGGAGCTGCAGACTGCAATTTTTCACTGGACTTTCAGCAGGCTTCTTGTCATTTAAGGTTTCTATTTTGGATCTTTTCCCAATTTCCTTAGGAGCACTTACCTCCGCTTTTTCTTCTCTTGTGGGAAAGTATCTGGATGGTCTAAGTCATTTGCTTACATTTCTCAGGTGCTGACTTGGTGTTTACTAGGGGTTAGGCTCTTTCAAAAACCAGTAAGGTCTAGCAGGATTTCCCCATGAAATCATAAGTACCATGTGTGTTTTTATTCATGAGTGCCCATTAATGAGTGTCTAAGGGTGAAGGAAAGAAAGGAATGGGGAACAAAGTTTCTCATTTTAGAGACTGCTCTAACGTGATGTTGCTTTTATACAAAATATGGACACATGAATCATCTGATGATTCACACTGAGCTGTAGTGTGGGATACTATGACATACCACTAAAAAGAGGAAGAAATTAAGAGATGCTACAGCTACACAATACATCTGAAAGCTTAAATAATGGATTCAGACAAAGGATGCTTAGAACATAAAACCCAAGTGTTAAGTAGTTGACTTCAGTAGAAATAATGCATGAGCTGCAGCAAAAATTTAGTCAGTATGATAAAACCCTGAGATCTAATGCAGACCTGAGGTTGGTGAAAAACAGCATATCTATTGGTCTGATACAGCCATGCCAAGTTACTGTAGCTGATGACCCGACTGTAAGTGCATTGGCAGATGCTGGGTTGAAGCTTTAAGCAGCAGTAGTGAGAAGTGATTAACAATGTTAGAAATAACCTCCAAAATGAAAGTGTAACACTTTTGAAAACTTTCTGGAGATGTCTTAGACTGGTTGTTTATTTCAGTCTGTTGCAGAGGTCTGGGACTATGAAAGACAGATACAGTTTCAACTTCTCACAAAGTCTGATTTCAAGTGCTATCAGCTATGAAAGGAGGAGACACTAACAATGGGGGACTTCAGTTATACTCCCCTCGTCATGTACATCAGGTAAATATGGGTAAATGTGTTACGATGTGATGGCAAGGTTAAATTTGTAGACAACATTAGTGACATTAGTGACTAGTAATTAACATTAGTCGAGTAATCCAGAAAAGAAGTTGCGCTTGCCTTAGTCATGAGCAGTGCAGAGAACCCAGTTCAAATGTCATCATCCAAAACCCTCTCTTACAGAGTGACTTAATGGGCTTAAATTAAAGATTTCTGCAGAAACAAAAAAAGCCAAAAAGTCTAATAAAGTAATGCTTAACTTCAAAAAAGGGAACTACTTAAACTGAGGACTGTTGTTAATGGAAAATTAAGTAGATGAAAGGACAAAAAGCTTCAGTTATCATATGGGAAGCATAAAGACATCATGTTAGCAGTTCAGAGTAAACACATACAACATATCAAATCAGTTATGTTAAAACTACTGGCATTATTAGCTAGAAGGCAAAGGGAAATCATTAGCATAAAGACATCCCTCGCAATCATGGATAAACAAGGAAAACAGAAAATAATATAATCTCTAGGTAATTAAATATAAAACAAAATAAAGCTTTCTAAAATGATTTGGTGAAAACTTGAAAAAGACATAGATTTTAACAACAAATCCTTTTTTCAAACAGATCCAAGGAAGATGACTAGGGACAGTGTGGTAAGACTAATAGATGATCATCATGAAGAAGCAGCATTGATATAAAATAAGGCCATAGGACAAACACTATGTAAATTCTACGTGTTCATGCATAGTGGAGGTTCTCATGACTGATTTTTTTTTCTTCTCTCAAGTTGCTCCGAAGGGTGTCTCTCAGATTCAATTGTCAAGGGGTTTAAAATAATTGAGGATGAAGAGTACAGTGACTGAGCAGTAAAAGTGAAAGTCATCTGAGTTGTAAATAACTTCACAATACAAAATTGAGAATAAAGGATGATGCTGCTAATCCTTGCTTTTAAAAGAACAAAATAGGACAACGTCAAAAGCCAGTGGGAACACTTTCTGAGGTGGAAGAGAATCTTTGGATTGCCAGAGTCAGCTGAAATTTAAGTAAGCTGGCTGCAGGTACTCAAGCATTTATAGAAAAGGCAGTCAGATGGAGGAACGAGGTCATGAAAAGGGGACCTAAAATCCAGGAGATGTTGACCTTGATAAGAACACTCAAGACCAAAAAGAAACTGAGATGAGGAATCAAGAACCAGAGTTTTCTGATTGAAATCTATGTTTTGGGTCACTGAGCAGTAAGAAGTTTTTTTCACTGGAATTTCAAATTCAGGATTTTATCTTATTTAGTTCCTCAAAGACATGTCCCAGAAGGAAACAATATGAGGACCCATGGGCTTGAAGCATTAGGGTTGATCTGTTAAGGCACTGGGGAACGTAGGAGTTGGCACTGCTTTTGGGGCTAGGGCAAATCATCTGCAGGGTTCCTATCACAAAACAGAAAGCAGGATTAACACTACTGATTGAGCAAGCCCAAATGGCAAAGCAGCAGACCATGCTGGGAGCCCTCCATCTCTCTGAACACAGAGCCTAGATATTTGACTAGATATTTGGTTCACTACATGTTTCTCAGTTCAACAGTTGATGTTTTTTCCTAAGAACCATAATATGTTTTATTTATCTCAATGCTTAGCCTCCTGAAAAGGGAGATCTCAAGCTATCAAGGAGATAGCAGAATCATTAAAAAACAAAAATAAGCCAAATAGAGAACAAGACTAAGTCTATTTAGCTAAATATGTCTGAATTGCAAAAACATAATACATGCAAAATAATTCAATTACTTCTTGGCATAATATCCAGCATTCATCTTTAAAGATCAAAACATACACACATCTTATTTAATTGCAAGACAAAATGAGTCAGCCAACTATAAAATGTCATGACTGAATGTCTCAGAACAATTACCTTCATGATAAAAAAATGTGACGTCACAATATAAATTTGTAAATAACATTTACTCATAACATTCATGGAGTGAAAAAAGAAAATGGTGCAAGAGAGATTTGTTCTTTTATTTGCAAAATGAAGAAATGTTTCGTTCATCTCGCTCCTGCTTCTGAAGAAAATAGAGACCTGAAATAGCAGGCTGAGAGAGAAAAAGCATTTCATTCCATCCTACACAAGCACCCTTCTGTTTTTTTTATGAACATCAGCTTGCACTGTTTGTCAATAACAAGCTACAATATATTTTCCTGAAATTCTTAATAGAGAATTTTTTATGAAAGAATTCACTCTGATCACAACATGCATCACAAAATAATACCATTAAGATCATCCACTATTTTAAAAACATGCAGGAAAAATTAAGATACATGGCCTTTCAAGCCACATGCAAAAATGCTCAACAGTCACCAAGGACTTTCCTATTAACTCAGGAGTCCACATGTTGTCTAACCATCCTTTTGGGGACAAATGCAATTATGAAGGCTTATCAGAAAAGAATGCCAAAATCCCTGATTTGATGACTCTCTTAATCTTCAGACAATCCATCACCTCTCGTGTTTAATGGCACTTCTACACAGCAGGTACAGAGAGCCATGCTGTGTCTGCCTATGCTAATCCAAACCCACAACTAAACAGCTGTGATGCAACAAATTCTGAGGCAGGATGGGGCCAGAAGTAATTGATAATGTCCTGAATGAACAGAATATTTGATGAATGATTATGATTAACAGCTCTTTTGACAATAGCTCTGCTAATGGAGAAAGGAGCACCCTAGTATTCCTTCTTTAGGGGATAAACTTGTCTTCACAGCTCTGCCAGTGGAAGCGACTGTGTGAGGACTCCCATATTTGCTTCAAGCAAAGTCAAGAATATGATTGTGAAAAGTCAGTGAAGATGATCTAAATGAAGCTGGTTGATTTCTCAAAGGAGATGAGTATGTCATTTGTTCCCCTGGCAGATCTATAGGGACACTCATATACACCTTGCCAGCAATAATAAGTAACTGGAAGAGGTAAAACCTTCAATTAACATAGCTGTTTAATGCCAGAAATAGTGCCTTTTCACTGGCTAAGGAACTTATATCACTGAAAATGGTGTGAGGAGATAAGCTTATTTGTCTCCTCAGTATTTCCTATTAGCCGTACCTCTTCATGATGCTGGCTTTTGCTGATCCTCTTCTTCAGGTAGTTTGATGCATTGTATAGGGAGCCTCATTGCTTATAAGGCTATAGATTGTACTAGGCAGCCAGGCATATTAAAGGTGATGTACTATCACTACTAAGATCTTGTGTGGATCTAGGGATAAATTCTTTAGAAAATAAATTCTGTGAGTATATTTTTAATGGTTTCGGGTATCTGAAATTCAGTAGTGTATTATGATTAGTTTGTTAGAGTTCACTTCTAAATGCTAGCTTTGCTCATACAATAGGAACAAAAAGAATTGTTAAGAGGTGGAAACTGAAAAAACAAACATAAAGAAAAAGGACATTTTATCTTCTTTAGTGCCTCGTGCAAAGTTGTGCATGTCACAGTTAAGTGTTGTACATACTGGTCTTTTAAAAAATACAGTGCAGAACTTGTTGCCTGTGGAAAAAATACCCCACTTCTCTGCAGACCACAATCACTGGTGTCCCCTTCAGGTACGAATACTTTAATCAGCCATTTGAAACAAGCAAGAATTGAGCTGATTCTTAACAACACAGTTGAGAGTGGCATGGTGTAGATTCTTCTAGGAGAACTCAGTACTTTATAAGCATCCCTTCAGATATTATGATTTGAACAAGAACATCTAAAAATGAAATTCTGTCAGGATGGAAGTCAGTGAGGAAAACACCATTGATTTTACTGGGGCAAGAGTTTCAGTATTCATTTTTGGCAGCTTGATATAAAGAGTTTCTCTGATCAACAGCATCTCCTTCCTTTGTATATATGCATATTTGTGAGACTGAAATTCATCCTGCTAACAGAAAGATTTCTAAGGAAGCAGGAGTTAATCTGAAAGAGGCATTTCAAAAACCAGACTTCATGACTGTGGATAAAATTTATGAAATATCATTTCCTACACACAAGCTTGTCATATCTGGAAACTGTTATTTGTGCAGGCAGGCTGAACAATTAAACATGCATCTGTCTGCTTTGAGCTCAGATGTCTCTTTGCACATGTAAATGGTCATAAAATATGGCATTTCAATGCTTAGATTTAAAAAAATATATATTCCAATGGTTTTGCCCCAGACCCTGATCTCACTTGTGCTGATACAAATCTCTTCAAGTGCATCTGTTGCATTGGTGTTGAGACCCCAGTTCTGTTCTCCTCAGATTTGATTTCAGAAGGGGCAAGGACTTATAAAATTTTACATGTAAATGCCATTTTCTATTATTGGCTTGTGGACTGCCATGAAACTTTGGCTTTTTTTCATTTGATATGGTGCTACTCTTTGAATTTCAAGCACTTTATTAGGTACAGCTGGTGAGACCTTGGGTTTGAGTTGTTGAAACTACAGCATGTTAGTAATGATATGGCTTTATTACATGTTTTCTGAAGACAAAGGGAATAAAGGGTTTTCTCTGAAGAAAAAAATTAGACAGAACTGTTGCTCTATAGTCTACCTACAGTTAATGCTTTCTTTGATTCTTAAATCATGGCCTTCACCTGCTCTTGCATGTATTATTTTTTTTCAACACCCATTTGAATACTTATAAATCTGAGTTCCAGCCACGATCTAACAGACATGCCCTAGATCGGCTGCATGGGCAAGACAAAGGTGTCAGTCTTCAGCTACATCAGATTAACATTAAAAGAGAGAAACGATGGAGGAGGTGGTGCAGTCTAAGAATATATTCAGGGGCATAGGACTGCTTGTGCAAGGCCACGCTGAAGCCTGCACTAACCTTGTCTTTGCTGTTGTTATTAACCTCGCTAGCTAGAGCAAAGGTCCAGTGCATAGGCCATCCCACACCGGCACAAAAACGCTTAAACAACTCACTGCATCCATGACCATGGGCTATCTGGAGACTTCAGCATGGCTGAAGTTGCTGAAGCAGCTCCAGGTTCAGCAGAACACCATGCATTCTGGTCTGTCTGTCGCTCACCCCTGCATCTCTTTATTGTGTACGTCATTGCTAAGGTAGTTCCTTCATGCAGAGGGACAAGAAGTACCGTATAGATGGTTCTCAGCTGCTTTTTCCTCTCTGAGCTATAGACAACACTGAGCTGCCAAGAATCAGTTTCTCTTGCAACCTCAGTGCAGAGCTGCATACAAGTAGCATAAGGCCAGCATGAACTCAGCTGGAAAATTAGGCTGTTCTTAGAAGTACTGATTCAGAGTGAACTATTTCATGGCCAGTTTTCCAGTATTACTATTTGCAAGTGTGTCCTTGAATTTTGCTCTTTGTCTAGCATATTGACTGTGGAGCTTCATTACCAAGCAGGTCTAAAGTGTGATACTGAATTTCACTCTAAGATACTTTGATAAGTTATCTTATCTGTATAGATATTTTGGATGATAAAGACAAAGTGCAATGACATAGTGACTATATGAGAGTATCTATTAACATGTAGATAGAGTATTTATACTTTTTTTTTGCTTAATTTGCAGTACCTGTTTTGTTGTTTGTTTTTTTAATTCGTACAGCTTTAATCTAATCAGTCAATCTTGGGGGGGAGAAGGGGAGAATGAAGCCAGCTATCAAAAAACTCACATTGCAAATCTCTTCTAAATAGTTTTATTGATTTGTTTCAACTTTCTGACATATCTTCTTCAAGTGCTAAATTGATATCTGACCATCTGGCACCAATGCTTGTTCAAAGTTGCTGATTACAGTTTAGATGGAGGCAACATTTCTATCAGTATGCTGGCATGTCTTTCAGACATGAAGGAGTTTTGCCTGTTTCTCAGTATCGTGACTGAGTCATGGCAGAGGGAAATACACATTAGTACTGGCATTTGGGTGAGAAGTGGTGGAAAAAAATAAATTTTTGTAATGTTTTGCAAGCAAGTAGAAAAGGAGAAGAGCAGAAACTCACCATTTACAAATGTTGTAATGAACTGGAGATGAAAATGTAAAAAGTAAGAAATCCTGCACAAAAAAGTAGTAAGACCAGCTTGTAGAGTTTTGTAACAGAAATAAAAGAATGGTATAAACGAACTATGAATGCAAATGTGTGCGTGAGAGCACCAGAAGAAACAGCAGAACAAGGGTTAAGAGAATCTCCTATACCGATAATGAAGGACACCGTTCCCAGGACACTGTTCCCAGGGAACCTTTCCCAGAAGCAAAATTGAGGCATGTATTTTTTGTGCCAAGGTCTGAAGGCCTGTGCACTGATAAGGCCACAGTACAGATGCCTTGTCAACTGGATGACTGCAGCCAGGTTGCAGCAAATCACATATGCTTGTCTTATTAGTCCACCAGGAAAACAGACACAGATTTCAAACAGACAAGGAAGAACAGATAATGAGATGTGACTTTGCTTGCAACTTATAGAGACTGAAGTAAGCAAGGTTCTGAAGCAAAAGGATGGCCCATAAGAACTCCTAAAGAGTGTAAAAGGTCTGTCCCTAAAGTATTTCACCATTGCCAGTCAAAAGAACATCAGAGATGTAACAAGGACTCAGCAACCCATGTCCTCTATGCAGGTGTTCCTGGACAGACCACTTGGGCACACATGTCCTGATATTTTGGGGGATGTGGATGTGGGACTGTGAATGAATGAAATCTGAGACTGAATGCATACAAATTGGTGAAATCAACTTACTTAGAGACCCTATAAATAAATATTGCCTTTCCCTGCACAAGATTTCACATTTACCTTTGTTACAATACTTTCTTACATACAGCATGGACTCACTGCTTCTTGCAACTTCAGAATACTGTCTACTTTACCATTCCTATCCGAAGGACAAAACCAGAAAGGATTAAGTTATAACTTTTCTATATTCTCCTGCTAGAGAAAATACATCACCGCTCCCTTGGTGTTTGAAGGCTGCACACAGAACATGTAAGCACAACTACATGGCCCCTCACAATGTTTCTGTGACAACTCTCAAAACATTGAGCTGTTTTCCAGAACTAGAATGTTAACTTCAGCATCATCATAATATTGACTTCTGGGTTTGGTTTTTTTTTTTTAATTGGCTTTTTCTATAGGCTGAAAAGACTCCCCTTCAGGGGAATTAAACAACAAATACATGATAACCATTTAGATGTTTTACTGGACTCTGTGCCAAGTCTTTTAAAATGAAAGCCTGCCTGATTCCCTTGTATGCTGTGTGATCAAATATAGCCTGATGTCATGACAACTCGCTTTGCCTTGTGTGACTTAGTTTCCAGAAGAGCTGGAGCATAAACCCATCAGAAGTGCCCACAGATTTATGCAAACAGAGATGGCGAAGTCACCTATGCACAGTTTCTGCATACTAAAGAACTATACAACTGAGTTAAAATAGCCACAACACTCTATAAAGAGGTGCTGTGCCCAACCATACAGGTAGATATTTTGGTAACAATTCTGGCTCTGAGATAGAGGAATAGATACAGTTTAAGTTAAAGAGTATTGCTTTTGCGTTCACCAGAGCAAGAGATAATGGTACCAATTATGTTTCCAGGTCCTGCTGTGCAGCTCTGTTGCTTTAGTGGGAACAAATGAACTACATTTGTCTGACTGCTTCTAACATCAGAAATGTGTGTCAAAAGCAAGGTTCTCTGCTATTAAACTTCATGGATACAACTCAACCCACACCAATCTGAACTGGTTAGTGAAGTGAGATTAGATGTGAGCTACAGTTGGGAGGGGGGACATCTTCACTGTTTAGGCTCTCAATGACTATGGTCTTACTGTTTATATGAAATAGGAGCAATAGTCTAAATATAGGGATGGTATATGCACATTCTGTCCCTTGACCAGGGGCTTTCTTGTCTTATGTCAAAATATGGATGTCTTCCAGCAGTGGAAGACATCTCATCTGACCAGATGTTCATTTGTTCCCTAGTCATATGGCTGTCATTGACACATCTGTATGATAGGGAAGGACAACTGCATGAAGCGTATGTCACCTGGTGGGCATCTGTCCATGTGATGTGACACATACAAGCATCCAGTTACCTAGCTGAGGTAGATGCCGTGTTGCTTGCAGGAGAGGTGATCATCTGACAGGACAGAGCCTCAGTGTGTGTTTTTGAGCACCTCCATAAGCTGTCTGTGATCCATCTTGCACTTACTGAAGCTGAAGTTTTATCTATGATTTTTACCTGGTGAAGGAACAAAACAGTTGTCATTAATTACGTCCCACCTAATGTTACAGAACAGACTATATACTTGATAGACCCACTGAATTGCAATAGTTATGAGGGCAAATAAAGTAGCAAGTCAGATTTTTTTCTTGAACTAGCCTTTCTAGTAAAGTATTTCATTTTATTATTGCACTGGTTAACAGCTAAAGGCTGAAACTTATCTCAGGTACTTTGAGGATAGGTGACTCTATTTCTATAATAAAAATGCTCACTAGAAGCCAACTTTGCCTGGACCAGCTGTACCAAAAATCATTTTTACACTGTCAGAAATTATACTTCTGACTTTAATTCTTGTAACGTATAGAACAGTGAATAAGGTCACATCTCTTGAGCCATAAACCAGTGGAGATCCAAGACGACACTTTTTTTTTCCAATTAAATGCCTTATCTGACTGCACTAACTTCAGAAGACATATGCCAAGGACCATGAGTTATGGTGAACAGAAGTATTAGTCAAAATAAGTAATGGGGTACTCGGTAGCTGAGAGGCACATTTTCAGTGATCTACAAGGACCAATTCAAGGCTTAGTAGCATGGGACACAGCACCTCCCTAGAGAGAAACCTCCTTTGTCAGATGCAGCCTGTGTCTGGTCATACGTGGAGGATGAACAGGGCTTACATGAACGTGAACTGCAGAGAATGATCTCTGGAACAGATGAATAGTTCTGCAATGCTGTACGCAGGCATAGGTTCAATTAACTCACAGGTGCAGTTAATTACCAATTTTCTTGCATTCTTCTTCCTTTTTTCATTTTTGGTCAGCTCTGAGTATTTATTTATATTCTGAGATTCCCTAAGTTTTACCCTCTCTTCACACTTTCACCTTCATTTTATCTTTTTGTCTTTGATTATTTTAAACATTTATTTCCATCATGCAGTTGCTTAAGATTTCAAATTTCATTTGATGGCAGTATGTCCTATCTTCTATACTTTGATTTCCAGTTACTTCCCTGTGGCAAGAACTTTACAGCATTCTCAGATAGGAACTTATTTTTGGATTAAGCAGCAAACAAACCTTCAGAGATCTCTTTTTCTCTTTCTGTTCAGTTTTCATTATATTATGAGATGACAAATTGTAAGTTCACCTCCATTATTTAGATGTAACCTGATCTGTTCAAGTCTGTATCATCAGTTTTTGCTTCCTAGGTTTTGGCTTTTCGTCTGCCTTGTCCACAGCATACAGGTTTTCTTTATCTTTGTTTTAGGAATTGATGTCTGACACCTGGAGTGAACAATCAGCCATAAAATACTGCGGGAAGTTTACCACTTTGGCACTACTCCTTTCCAAACACAAAGCAAGCTGGTCTTGCTGAGTGAAGGCACGATTAACTCCCCTCTCTTTGATGTTAGCTTGTAAAGGGCAGCATCTGCTGAAATTACAAGCCAGCATACACATTGCCCATTGTTTTCCATAGTCAATGACAGCCTCTGGCTCTGTAGCATGTTAACTGTCCAAAAGTATGCCCCAAATCATTTCTGCCTCACCACAGCTATTTTTTTTGGAGTGTGATTGATAGAGTGTTTCAGAACACTCTTTATATCACACCCTTCTTTCCACTTGTCAAGAGTCATTGGATTGTGCCTGACAAAGGAGATTTCCTCCGACAGATGCAGCATTTGGCATCATTAGGCCTTGACTGGTTCTTGCAGCTCCATGGAAAATAAACATCTCAGCTCTTTACAACCTTGTTACATATTTTGGGTAATTGCTCCTCCCAGAGCAACCAGTGATAAACCACTCTTCCTACAGCAACACAGCAATCTTCAGCCTGACCTAGGGGCCATGCTTATTAGCAGACAGAGCTTACTTGTAGGAATGCATGCAGTTTATCACTGTAGGTCACCCTTTCTACAACAATATTGGCAACTAAGTTACAGAAAGTTAGAAGATAATTAAATCTGGTTTTAGTGGCTACCCAAAAATTTTACGTCCACTTTCATGTCTTCCTTAGCATTTCTCTCCCAGCCATACATCAGCCATGAGGCTGAAGATGAGACTAAGTAAGTGTTCTCCCTAACAGCAAAATCACTCTGGTTATGGATGGAATTGAAGGAGTAGCTAATGAATGCAAACTAACTGTAGAGACTTGCCATTTCACTTTCCTTTGTATAGTAACATCAACTAAAACATAAGTATTGTTTTATCTGGTTTGTCTTGGACAGTGACATTTGTAAATGCAGAGTCTGTCACCTTTGATTTGCTTATTTTTATAAGAAAGCCAACTTTTTTCAGTACAAACACTGGAGGGAGGTTTTCCATTCTCCCAGGGGTTGAATCTCATAGTTTCTCTTGTGCTTGTTTCTGCCCTTTCTAAGACAAACCATTTTTTTCACGCAGTTATGCATCCTTTTACACACCATCTAGCTCAGCACACACTAACTGCATGTCCTAGTAGCACAGCAATAAATCAGCTTGTTCTGGAGTCTACAGAATTAAAAATGGTACATAAATGTACTAAGTGATGAAACTTGAAATGGGAGGTCTTGACTGAATAACAACTGCACCAGTGCATTGTAAAGGGTGGAGAATCTTATCACAGATATTGAGAGCTGCTCTGTCTTTGCTTGATGTTCTTGTTGAGCAATGAATACTGAGTGTCCTAACTGAGATATTTTGTCTTCTAATTTTCTTGGCTGTGCTGACTCCTTAAACACGTCAGAGAAAAGTACCAGCTGAAGGGTTGAACCATTCTTTTCCAACAGTCACTGAGGTTAAAAGCTATTCATTTCAAGGCGGTGTACTTAGAAAATTCAACAATAATCACACTCTGGAAACATTCATAGAGGCATAACATAAGTCTTAACAGGTACTTTATGGCTCCATTTGCCATCCTTGGAGAATGTTAATATCTTACTTGGAATATGTTAAAGCACACAGTGAGCTCGTTGTGAGATAATATTTTATTATTTTAGCTCTGCTTCCTCTTAATCATCAGTTCAAAGGTTCCTTCAGACTGACCTTTTCAAATGTCAGTGTCCAAAGCAAAATATAAGGGGTGTCTTAGTGCATCACTGGACTTAATATGCACAAAAATCCTGACCCGAAGTCCTTTGAAACCCATTAGAAGGTTCCCATTAACTTAATAGCTTTAGGTCAGGTCAATAATTACTAGAGCTAAGGTTAGCTCAGGACCTTACATCTAAGCACAGACCATCTTTTAAGAATATCAGGTCCAGAGGTGGTGAAGCTAGGAGCTCAGTTTCATCTTGAATATTTGCATTCTGTAAGGGAATAATAATTTACTGTTTGCATTTTTTTAAACAGAAAAGAGATGCATGGATCTAGAGGGAGGGCTGAGGTGAAGCTGCTAGTCAGATCTGAGATTGCACAGAATGACAAAAAGGAGTCAAAGAAAGAACTTACAGGAAAGAACAGCACTCAGACTTCCGGTGTTATTCCCTTTTTTCTTATACTTCACAGACAAAGGGCTTTCTGGCTTTTCATAGTCTTGAGTGAGTCCCTCAGTGCAAAGAAAAATGCTGCATTTTCACTGACTAAAGCTAGCCTTCTTTCTAATTATTCCCAGAAAGAAAAATTACCTAGAAGAAAATTACATACAAGGAATTGTAAAGAGAAAATGGTGATTGAATCCCTTATTATACTATTTTTGAGACTAAAGACAGTGAAAATAAAGTGGTCAGCACTCAAAATTCTGTCTGCTTTTGTCTTTGAACAGCTCTGCCTATCCTGTGTGTTGAAGCAGAGATGTGCAATTTGGCAGTGGGTTGCTTTTATATCAGATATGTGTTTTTCATCTCCCTCATGAAAATCTGGCTGTGTCTTAGACCTACTGAAAAGCTCAAGATGATGGCAATTCGAGCAATAAGGCCCTCCAGATAATTGATACGTACCACTCCAAGTACAATAAGTGAACAAGTTTGTGCTGCCTCCAAATTTGCAAGTACAATTAGAGTATGGAAGTGAACTCTATTGAGCGATGGGACTCTGGACAGCTGCAGAGACTGCATGGGTGACTGACTCTGAGATCCAAGCAATGGCACGCAGCACTGTCTTATTGCTATACCACAAGGCACAGCAGAAAGTGAATATGTCACTGGAAATAAAATTCTGGTAACTACCTTGTCAGAAACCCCCCAAATTTTCAGACAGCATAGTTCTATAAGCAAACATGGTAATGAAGGGATGGTGCAAGAGAAATAAAGATCACATTCAGTTGTGCAAGTGATCATTAGAGCCTCTGTAGGGGGCCATTGTACTAAGTATTATTTTGCTTTGTGGAGATTTTCATACAATTCATCCATTTGATATAGGCAAACTTCTGGAAAACCAAAAGGCAACTTATTGTTCCTAAGGAGTTATTTTTTGTCTGTTTTGGGAAGTTTTGCCTGCTTCGTAAATCCAGTCACTGATGGGAGAGTTGTGTGAAATACTAACTTCAGCCCAGATACCTTTTAAAAAGTTCAGGATGCTCAAAATAAAGAATAAGTTTCCCAAATGGTTCATATACCTCAGCAAACCCTAAGGACAACCTGTCCTCATCACAAGATTGCAATGCAATATCTCTTTGATCTGGCTTGCATTACAGAAGTGTTGTTTTGTTGTGTTTTTTTTCCCCACAGTTCTATTTCTAGCCCATTTTAAATGTCAACACAATAGAAGTTTTTTTAAAAATTGGTTTTTGTTAGACATAAAACAGCACTTGCTCTGTAGTTGTTCACATTTTTCAAAATGCTTTGACATGGAAAAATGATTGTTATTATTTTTTCATCTACTAAATTGATCCTAAAATGTTAGCTTCAATAGATCCAGTGCAGAAAATGTGGTTATTAAAAAGGCTGGAAGATATTTTATGAGAGGTAAAGATGCATTTCAGAGACATTTTATTTTAGTGTGAAAAGACTGTTAGGCATTATATTGTCTCTACCTGACAATATGGTGAAGTGTTACAGATTTTTCCTTTTGAGATACTAATCTCATAGCAATTACTAAATAAATACAGTACAAAGAAGGCAGCTTTCTAAAATTCTGCTTAGAAGTATTAAACATTAAATATGTAAAGACAATAGGTTATACTTTCAAAACTAAACTTTAAAAAATGCTTTTAACAAAAGCCATTCCCTCCAAGAAGGGGTCTTCAGTAAGCAAAGGTGGGTCTACTCACAGCTCTGTGTAGCTTAGGGTGCCTGAGCTTGTTTGGTGTCCAGAGGCAAGTCAGTGGCATCAGCACAGAATACAAGTTGGCTAAATTGGTATGAAATTCTGGCTTAGCTATACTGCACCATGCTACAGACATAGGCTAAAATACTGCCAAAGGGTTCAAACCAGATTTTTGTTTAGTGCTCAGTTTGACCACAAAGACGATCCAGGAAGAAATGGAGATGTATGATGCAATAACAAGTACCTTTTTTATTTTTACCTCAACCAGCATTTGTTTGCAGACCAACAATGGGCTGAAGTGGGGCCTATTTAAAAACAGAGTGCGTGGCCAAGGTAAATCTGCCTGGCTGTAAGGAGAGGAGAGAGGATAACAATGCTATCTATCTTGTCTCCTGCCTTGATGCCCAGCTTGAGCATGTTGGTTCCCTTTTGCAGAAGCCTGTGGAAAACAGCATAGTACAGGTGAAGAAGGACAACGTGCCATCGCGCTGTTGAGCCTTGTGGAGTGATAGAGGGAAAGTCTTTTGAGTAGTAGCTTTGTGCCTTGGGAATAGATGCTCATTGTCCCTTGTATGTAGGCTGTAAGGTTCGGGCAGAGACAATTTGCAGAGATGTTTTGAAAGCCTAAGAGGTCTGGATCCAGCCCCCACTGATTTGTTTTGAAAATACTGTCATACAACACCGAGCGTTCAATAGAATCCTTAGTACAGGGCAGTGAGATGGGGGTCACAGTTTGAACTAGTCAGAGGTGGGGAGGAGTGGTAGAAGAGCTTTGCCTGCTGGGTACAATAGGACGGACTTGCTCTCTGGAGAGGTTGTAAGGGTCTATAGTGTGGCTGCAGTGAACTTCTGATTGGAGTGTGTTTCCCAGGGCAGTCCTCAGGAGCTATGTTGTAGAACAATGGAGATTGAACAGCATGAGGGGACTCTCCATCTCGTCCTTTGAAAATAAACCTGAGACAGAGTGCCTGCTATGTTGGGTTTATTTAGCCAGTTAGGGTAACTGAGTTTTCTGTTGTTCTGTTTTAAATACAAACAGTTCTGGCTGAATAACAGATTAAAGAAATAAACCAAGGTTTGGTTCTACCTTCCTTTTTACATTTCCCAATCTCACTGCTGCATTGTCTTTCTCATTTAGGGCTACCATTGATGTCTGGGACACCTTGATAAAGCCTCAGAAACTTAGAGGTCATGTATTTGCTGCTTTGGTTTTCTGCATCAACTGTTGTTGCTCACTTGTCTATTAAACAGACTGCAGAACATCAAACCACATAGAATGACATTAAACAACAGATTGGGAGACAAGTAGAATAGCTGTTCAACAGAGAAGTCTTTCAAGGAAAAAAACCACCAATCTGTACAGTGTTTAACCTGTTCTTGCACTCCTGCTCATTTGTACTGGTTTTGTACTTAGTCCATATCTGTAATACCAAAGTGAGGGCTTGTGTTTCAGCCTGCCTTCTCTGTCAGACCAGCAACTCAGCAGTTAACATCACTCTCTTATGAAATGACTGGAGGTCAGCTGAGAGCACATCCTTTAGAAACTGTGTTTGTAGAAATACTCCCTGTGCAACACTCTACACTATGGTAAGAACAAAGAGATAAACAGAAACAGGTGAAGCCTCAAGGAATTAAGTTTGATTCTAATATCAAATATTTCAAAATTTAAGAAAGTGTAGGGATCTTGGCCAGGTGCATGACATAGAAAAATGTGACTTAAAAGAGAATTTAAAATGAATGACAGCATCAGTGCTCTCCAGAGTCAGGGAGTACACAGTTCTTTGGATTTTAACATCTAATTAGTATCAAAAGATATAAAACTCAAAGAAACCTTCAAAAGAAAACAAAGTAAACCACACACACAAAAAAAATTAGGCTTAAAATGGAGAACTGGCATTTCCATAAAACAAAGCTTTGAGGAATTGAGACAAACGCATAGTGTAAAGGTAGAAGTACATAAATGAAAAACATAGATTTAACATATCAACTCTAAGCAGATACCTCCAAAGAAAATTCATCGATATTTCTCATATTAACTCTGTACATAACTCAATTTAAAAGGCCTACCCCACAGGCAATCTGCTTCTCATCACTTCTTGCTAGGTAGAGCATCACCATTCTCATTGCTTTTCATGAAGACAGCAGTGCAGTGGTGTAGCAGGACTTCTTCATGTCAGGTTCCAGAAGGACTTTCTATTTTTGGCTAAGTACATTAGCAACTCCCTTTTCTGCTGATCGCAGAGGTTTATCTTGCCTCCTTCTGTTTTGGCCCTCATACTTTGTCTACCATTTTATGTTCCTACTAGACATGCCACTGAGCGGTGCATGAGTCCTTTTGCCACTGAAGTAGTTAGGGGATGTTCTGTCACTCACATTCCTTGTTGTTTTCCCTGCATTGTTTGGCTGCCCAAACTCTAGTTCTCCAAATTATTTTAGGTAGTCTGTAGTTAAAAACACTGTTTTAAGTGACTATTTTGTTGTTATCATGGTACAGTTATATCCTCTTCCTTCTGTCTTGCTCACCCTTCTTTTCTCTCTACCACATGTTCATGTTAATTCAGGAACATATCGAATTAAAGCAGTAAAGGGACATAGAGTATCTCAGCTCTGTATGAGGAGAGGGATTTCACTCACAGGTGCGTTGCTGGGTGGATGTCCCATGGTGATTCTTCAGATACCTGTGTGACTCCTAACTTCAGCTGTTTGAGTCTCCCTTTTCCCACTCCTTTCTCTCTGGAGTCTCTTACCTTCTTACCAAGCTATTCCAGAGCCACAGATTTCCCCAGTGCCTCCCAGCTCACCCAGAGCTCTTCAGACTTCCCAAAAGCACTTCACCTTTCTTGAATCTGGATCTCCCAAGAGCAGTCCCAACTTCTCACAAACACCTCTTCCATCGATACCCCAAGTACTTCCCTATTTCGCTCCCTTCTGATGGAATAGCCCCACTCTTTCAAAAAACCTGCCCTAGATCACTTCACTAGCTCTGACATTCTCTACCAGTCACAACCCCTAGGCCCATTTTTATGTCCCAGCTCACCTTCTAACTTAGTCCGAAGTGTCTGCTGTACTGCTTGCTTTCTAACAGCTTCCCTTTCTCCACCTGCCCAACCACGTAGTTGATGGATTTCTAATTTCACAAACACACTCGCACTTTCCTGTTAGCTGCTTGTATCTGCTGCCATCTCCCATTGCCAGCTGCCAGACCAGCTGCTCCGGTCTTGGCTTCCCTGGACCAGCAAAGCTTCCTGTAGTCAGCCAAAAGTCCGCAATCAACATTTACCACAGCGTTGATTAGGACTTTGAGGGCAAAAATAAAGGCTTTACACACAGGATATACATTTCTGAAGGCATATGATGTGTAAAAGGAGAAAGACTGTCACCCTTTACCACTCCACTTAAAACATCACGAGCCTTGGCAGCTGCAGTTGGAGGAGTGAAACTACCCCGGCTTTCATGTCAACATTCTTGACCGAGGGACATTCAGTGTGTTATGAGAGCAGAGTGAGAGACGTATGGCAAAGTGTATCACAGCACAGTGTGGTGCAGTGCTTATTTGAACACTTGGGCCTTCCTCTCATAATTACCACTAACTGAGAGTTAATCAGCCACCAGATCCAATTTGAAGGGTCCCAGTTATCCAGCAAGTAGCCTCAGAGGTGTCCCAATTAAACACAATGTAAAGAGTATAAAATATGTGCATAAGCTTGGCTCCTAGTGAGACTTCTTGATTAAAAAGACATCATTATTTCACACCTCTGCTAATTAGCACTGACAATACCTCTGATTTCAGAAGAATTTGATTGCTTCCAGCACGTTACCACACTGACAACCGATGCAGTCCTGTACACCGCTCCAAGTGTTGATCTTGAGAAAAATACTGTAAAATGACCTCACATCACCTCTGATAGTTTTGCTAGGAAAGACTTTGGTGCATAAATATTCAACACAGCTAGAAGCTCTCATATCAAAGGAACATAACTATATAACTACAGATATCAGAAATTTTGATTCTGCAGTTTACATAATTTTCATTCCCTTATTACCCTGTTTCTGTATCCCGCTCCAGGTCTTCTTGCAAGTTAATTACAAAGTGGCTATTAATGCACAGCATAAAAGAAAACAACCAGTATAACATTAAAACCAGAACTACAGTTGAAAATTTACCATGTTCTTTTAATTAAAATGTGCAAGCTACTTCACAGTTACACAAAATTAAGAGAAACCAGTAAGATCTATTGTTTGTGATAACTCCACTAAACTGAAAAATAATCAAGTGGCACAGATTACATCTGTCTGTAGGTTGTTTAATCATAATATGAGCAGAACAACTGAACGTTGATAAGTGCTGCTGAATTGCAGGCCCATTACTTTATTATGTTTTTTAATACATTAAAAAAAACCACCTTTATTTTAGGTGTAAAAGAACAGGTGCCACTGTCTTATATACAGAGCATTATCCACACAGAATCCAGGAAGCAGGGCACAGCAAATTATTTGTATTTCTATCTTATTCACAGTTCAGGCCTTACTGAAATTAGCACAGAGCATGCAGCAATGCCAAATATTATGTATTTAAATATATATCCTGCTGGGAATATTTAAAACCTCTTTTGAAGGGTTGTTACAAATATAAAATCCATGATGGAGCCATCTAACTACATGGTTTTTCATCTTGTGCAGTTTTCTAGATACAGAATGTGCACGTAATTTCTGCCTTAAAGTGAAAAATACACACATAGCATGGTTTGATTTTTCCCCCACCTTTGGCTACAGGGGAACAAATCTAGGTGAATTGTAGCTGTACTCAGTGCAATAATTCAGCATTCTTGCAATAATCCCCTAGTTGCTAACATTGGCTTTAAAAGGTTGAGCGGCACGTCAGCTTTGTGAAGCACCTTTGGTGATAACATCTTACTTAGACTGGCTGCTGGCACCGAGCAGCATCAGTCTCCTACATTATGCCTCAGCAAACCCATTCACAGCAGGAAGCTCTGCTGTTAAACCAGAGTTTGACCCACTGTCTGTGAAAAACTGATTGATAAGGTATACTACACTGTTCCGCATGCAATACTAAATATACACAATTACTCTGAACCATTTACTGCATCCAAATAACTGAGAGTTCTTTATGAGAACCATTCTTTTGTCCTTATTGTGACTCAAAAGATGTGATTGCCTGGCAGCTTTCTGTTTTTACAGACCTGTGCTTTTGAAACACACATTTGAAATTGCACCATTTTTGTAACTGCATCTTACCTGAGAATGAACTTTAAAGACCGACTCTTAATTCCAGGGTGTCCCTCCCATTTGCTACTTGTCTTTTGTTCTGTAAGTACCCGAGACCATTTTCCATATAACTGGAAAGCACTTTGGAAGGAAAAAGATGAGACTTTCCTTAAATTTTGTAATTATGGGGGGTTTTTTACATAATGAGCTCTCAGAGTACAAAGCACAAAGGAGAGTCTAATATAGGTTTTACAGAATTATGTGGCTTTTACTTGAAGTTTATGACGAATCAGTTAGGTATACAGTATCAGTAACTGGAGATGTAGTGCATTCATTCAAGCCAAGCAAAATTTGACAGTTTTCAGCCTCCAATTATTCTCTTAAAAGTCTGGCAGCCATGCAATCTATTCTGTAATCATTTTGTGAACAGTGTGTTATTCATATGGCAAAACATCTTAGTATTTTATCTCACATTTCCTAGACTTCAGATAACGTGGTCTTCCTCATACTCTCACCTGGTTATAGTGGAACATTTCTAATTTTGTGCAAGTCTGGAGGGGATGCAAATCCCTGTGACTCAGATTCAGACTAAATGCGATACTAAAAGAAAGCTGCAGCAACTAAACAGCTCTCTATCTCCTTCCAGTGACTATAAAAGAAGTCGAGAGGATTAGCCCAGAAATACATGCCTTCATTGCAGATGTCCACAGTTAGATAATAGGAATTCTACCTGACTAGAAAGGACAGACAGATGGCTAACTAATGCTAAGAAAGCATTGGTGTGACTGATACCCAAATTATGTGGAATTAGTCAGGTAAGCATAATAAAAGAGAGACTGAAATGTGGTAGAGGATGCAGGGAGGACTAGCATGAGGGCTTGAGAAAGTGGTTTGCAGTGGAATGCATTACTATACATGATATCAGTTCAGACTGTATGTTCCTATAGTCCATTCTGGGCATCAAGTCCACAGTTGTCTCAAAGAACAGCTTCAGGAATGCTGAGAAATACAACTTTCTCTAACAGCTGCCCCAGGCTCCATCTCCATGCAGGTTTCTGCGCATCAGCAATCTGCCCAGATGTGTTCAGTGGCCCTTTAATCTGTCCAGTATCATAGCTAATGAAGAACCAATAGGCTTCAAATGGTCTTTCAGGCTATGCTGGGTTGCTTGACTGCAGCTTCATTAGCATTAAAGAGTATAGCAAAAGATTTTACGCCATTGAAGATTACACCAAGTTAACTGCCCATCTCTTCAAACTGCAGCGAAGTTCTGAAAGAACAGAATTGTGTCAGAGGGGTAACAGTAAGGATGAAATGCATAATTATACTCAGTTGAATACATTCTGTTGAATAATGAAATTGGCTTTTATTTAGATTGCAAACACTTATATCCGAGAGTATTTTTACGCCAGGCTTAAACTATAGCCAAGGTGCTAAGCAAATAGGTTCTAAGAGAAATAATCAGTATGATCATCATTCAGAGTACTGGTTTTTTCTTCCAAGACTTGTGGAGGACTTCAACAATATCAATTTCATATGCTTCACAACACCCTGCCAAGGTCAGCTCTACTGAGAAGCTATTACTCTGTGTTGCTCTTTGGGTCATTATCTACACCAGATGCAAACTATATAAGGATTGCAAAGCTCTACCTCAACAGAATAATCTTATTTAGCAGGTGTCCTGCACAGAGAATTACTGCTGCAGGGGCATAGCATTGCTGAATGCTCAAAAAATATCACTGGCATAAATTAGCTCTGTACCCTAATTGAAGAGCAGGAGGAAAACCTATCTCCTAATTCAGTGGCTTAGCTGCAAGATTTTCATTTTTCCTTTACATTATATATTAACCTCAATACAAATACTTGCACTGCAAACATTTTCAAGCAGAAGAATAGTCCCAATGGAACAATTTGTGTTCATCAGGTTAAATATATCCACATAGTAAATCATAGGATGGGAACTACCATGTTGTACCTGCATTGGGAGGTACTGTACCATCAAGTTTTTTGAGCAGGGTTTCCTTTTGTAAACAGTGAAGGGTTTTGATTTATAACTTATTTGCATAGTAACACTAAAAGTATTTACTCAAAGCATGCCACTGAAATGTATGAAACCAAAGCTAGGGTGTATGTATTCCAAAGCTGAATAATGAAATAAAATGTTAATACTGGTGACTGTAGAACGTGCAAACACATTACAAATGCCCATCTGAGTATAACCAGTAGTAACAAGTAGGAATCTTGGAAATACAATGGACTGTAATTAAAATAAAAGCATTTGTTTGCCTAGGTTGCAGTCATAACTTTGAGCAGCAACATCCAATTTCAGCCAATTATTTCAAAAGACTCTGGCATATGTGCTGTGGTTTGTTGCTCTTAGTAGTTAGAGAAGCTTATGCTCCTCGGACTGAAAATTCATGATGTTCCAAAAACATTGCTTTGTGGGTTTTGACATATTTATTTACAGGCTTGCCTGGTAACCTTTACCTTTGGCTCAGCTTGTGAAATTGCAAGATGGGTATGAGCAAACTACTTCAATATTAAATTCAGAACTGATAAACTAATGATCACCATCTCCCCTTACCATCTAGCTCTTTAAAATGTTGAGTGTGATCACTCATTCTGTTTTAGAACCATCTATATCATTTACAAGTTAACTATCAGTCACTTGATGCAATGACAGACCAAGATTTAAAAAAAAAAAAAAACCAAACCAAAAAACAGAGGTTTTTTGGTTAACTGAGGACTAGTTGTTAGTGACTTTAATCAGTCTTGGAAGGATTACAGCAGGCTCATGAAGCAGTTATAGGGAAAGGGGAAGAAAATTTTAATAAATATTAAAAGAAATGTAACAGCCTTTGGGCTAGATTGTCACAGGCCTTACGCAGCATGAAGGGACCAAGGCCTTTCCCATTTCTTGCTCTGACCACAATGAGCTTTATCTTTTTTATCTTGGATTATCTCCCTGACCTGGTTTACAGCTGTATTGATGCAAATAATGCAGTAGTGAAGAGCAGCATGGGCAAAGAGAACAAAAAATGTTCCAGCTGACAGGAGGGGATGAGAGGGGAAGGAACTTTGTGAACCAGATTTACAGCTGAAGAAGATGGGTAGTAGAACTGCACCCTGTGAGCTATGTCTGGAGATACTGGTGGACTTCTTTGGCTTCTGAACATCCTCCCCCAGCACTGAAGAGACCTAAAAACGTGGGAGGCAGTATGCAGATCATGTACGAGGAAGAAGAGTGTCACAATTTTACGTGTGTGTCTGCCAACTAGCTACTCATCCTACTCTAACCTTGGCAAATTAGTCTTGTCAATGTACCCTCACATCAGGTCTGGCTGTCCCCCTCCTTGTGCCCCTTTAGACCTCTGTTATGTCCCTCTTCCCTTTCATTCCCTTCTCTGAGACCTAAGTAGCCGGGGAAGGTGGAGAGGAGAGGTCCATGACAGGGGCAGCTAACTCCCAACCCGGTCTGCTTATGAGAAGGGGAGGAAAAAGAACCCAAAAGAGAGGCGAGGCAAGGACTCACCGAGCGGGAGAAGGCAGCAAATCTGCAGCACCCTTTTCTGCTTTGCACTTTCCTGAGAAAAGCATTCCTGTAGGAGCCAAACAGAAAGCTCTACTCATGTCTTACAGGACCCTTGATTACAGCAGGAAGACACATGAATGAGAAAAGCCTCAGAGAGCCTGGCTTAGATTTTAAGGAACTTCCTTGCTCATTGGTAATAAAAGGTTTGACCTGAGCCCTTTTTTGACTCCTGCCTGACAACATGGCTTCACTGGGCTGTGTGGCATTCAAAGAGCAATTTCAGTGTGAAACATTTAAAAAACCTGCTTACTGCTTTAGAGTGCAGGCAAGTAAGGATAGCCAAAAAGGCATTTCCACTCTCTGGCTGAGAGTAAAAGTAGGCAGCCACCTGCTTACCCTTTGAAACCATTACTGCCTCTACCTGTAGTACAATGTGCCATTAGCCAAAATCTTTACAAACAGAAAATTTCAGGTTTAAACTTATGTATGTAAGAACTCAGCTAGTGAAAGGCTTATTGCAGTCTATGTATTTTCCTATTTATAGATCCCCCCAAATAGTCTCTAATTATCACAGAATTAGACTCATTTTCTGCCAGACTGTCCCACCCTTATTCATGATGAATGGTGATTTATTCTTCTGAAATTATGACCAGCTTCATTAACACTTTTCCCTCTTTTCTAACCTATTATGTTGAGGTTACACTTGGTTTTCAAAGTGGGGAGCATTATGCTTCTAACACTATTTCTCTTTTTTTCTGTCATCTGTTTTACACTACAAAATTACGTTTGATAAAATCCTAAACCTCTGATGATCCTGTGGAACAGTTACACAGTTTTGTCCTTGGTTAAATAAATGCAAAGTCTAGGATGTTGCAAGATAATCGTTTATTGATGGAAAACAAACATTCTAACTACTCACTGCCAACCCACTGATTAACTTCAAGGACTCAGACATGATTCAGAAACAGCGGTGTTCAACTGACAATACCTTTACTCCAGCATGGCCTTACATTTTCCATTTCTCTGAGGAAGCCACAGAATAGGTAAAACAGTGGCTCTGCTGTAATTTTCACTCTGCTTTTGCATGCCCCACTTCCACTTGGCCTTTAGATATGGCAGTGAGAGGATCCAACAGAACTGGAAAACTCGCCATGGGGGTGGATCCCTTTTTGGAAAGCCTCCTCAAATTCATAGACAGTGAAAGGACTTGGATATGTTCCTTAGTAATCAGTAGGCTTTGTCTTCACCCTTCTGTGATATCTAGATCTGGAAATTCAATTATATTCTGCAAAGAAAAATGTATCATCTAACCTGTAAAGGGATGGGGAAGTGTTCTACTAGTCCCATGGTAAGTGGTACGAGCATCACGGCTGTACAGAACTGCACCAAAAAGTAATTAACACTTTGCTCATAACAGATTTTTCAATTCAGTAAATGAACCAAAAAAACTGAAAAGCTTCATTCCAAACCACTTTTTGGTTTGTTGAGGAAAAACGACCAAAACTATTTTGTTTCATTGACATTTTTGTATAAGAATCATTTCAGGTGTATGCATGGGGAAGAATAAGCAAATGAAATTATGCACACCATTCACAAAATTGTTGAAGGAAATGCTGTCTTTTGCAGTTAGCAATCATTTGAGGCTGAGCAAGCTTAATCTGAGAGGAAGAATTTTGAGTTGGTCACAGGCTGAGGAGATCTAAACACAACTCTTACTGCCTAAATGAATGTCCTAACCACTAAGCAACAGGGCAGAAAGAGATGGGACCCAGTCAGTCTCAGCTACTACATTTTTTCTGATTTGTACAAAATACTGAGTTTGTCTTTGATATAGATCAAAAGAATGGTGGTAGTCTGGAAGATTAACCACTCAACAAGGAGATAAAACACCTGAGTATTCTAGGGAATGTTTAACTGCATTTACTAAATAAAACAACTCAAACAAAAGACAGTGAGAAACCATCTATTTCCTCTGATATTAACACCAGAATACTTGTGGCTTAGCTGTTGTTCCCTGGAGAGCAAGTGTGGGCAGGATTTAGGTCTTGCACTGAATCCTGAATTCCATTTTCTGCTGGACAAAAGGAAGACAAGAACTTCTCCACCATTTTTGTATTTCTAGCCCAGAAAATATATTCCGACTTACATAGCAAATACCACTTTGGATCACAGTATTAGGGTATTAGGTAAACATCAAATCATAAATATTGCCATGAGCTTAGTTTTCACTGAAAAGAAAAAAGGCTCAGCTTTAATGATAAGAATGACAAAATTTCATGAGGGTTAAAATATCACTAAATAAAGGACTTGTAAAATAACAGTGACTAACTTACTGAGCTGGAAAGGTGTGGGAGTTTTTAATTATTATTAACTGTAGCTTTCTGAGGTCGTTTTGAGAACCTGTCTTATTTGAAAAATGTTTAACTATTTTCATGCAGCTATCTAAAGCATATATCAAATTCAGCAATAATAATTTGAAGGTGCACCTACTATTAAGGCATATTGTGGCCAGATTTTGATCTCCTATATCATTTGGCACGGAAATGGAAAATGCAATTTAATGAAAACAAATGTGTAATATTAAGTCTGAGGTCAATAAAGCTAATAGACAGTATATACTAAATGCCATAACTATGGAGAACATTGACGAGCAAACGGATTAAGAGTTATGTTATAAATAATCTTTATGCCACCATCTCATCTTATCAATCATGGAAAAGCAATTTATAGGGGTACTAGGAAACCAGAGTACATTTAGCTTCTTTCTTTGATAACGCCAATGATTTTCTGGATTGGAGAAATGTAGTAACCTAAAAGGAAGCTAGTTATTAATTTAATACAGGACCAGAACATCATTAGCAAAACTTGGAGGGGAAGGATTAGTGCAAAGACTGTAAAGCAGATCAAGACCTAACTGGGAAATAATCAGAGCCATCACAAACAGAGCACACTGGTTAAAATGGGGTTCCTTTTGATGTTCCTTAAGGGTAGATGGAGGCACTGAGTCTCTTTAACATTTCCTGTAAAGACACTGGCACAAAACACTGAGTTGACAAAGTTTCCTGAATATTCAGTGATGGATGTAAAATCAACACAGGAGCCAGAAGGATTATATTACAAGAAGTATAACTAATCTTGAAGATTAAAGTAATAGGAACAAGGTTAAAGTTAGCAGTAAGTACAAAATCATGTATTAAAAGGCTGTTTACCAGGACTTCAGGTGTCAGAAGCAGCCACTTTTCTGCTTTTACGTTATTCCCAAACTGGTAAGCATACTTTGGTAGGCACAATCAGAGCACACCTATGTACTTCAGCAGCAGGCAGCACAACAGTCTAACTAGCAGCCTGCACTCAGAAACCTGAGGTAGTATAGTAGGCACCCAGAGTCAGGCCCCACTTGCTGATACACAAGATTGGCACCCAAAGCCATTTGTAACCCAACTATTGGGATCTCTTGTTGAAGCTGTTTTGTCTTCCATGAAATAGTTTCATGCTAACTGGAAGAAGAACAGGAACTCAAGTCCTCTCTTATCAGACAGATGCACCCTTGCTAATTTACAAGGTCACATCCACTCTTTCTACAATTCAGTGAATACTGAATGATTGAATAGTTAATGTAATATTTGATGACAATTCAACAACTTGACTGAGAATTACCTGCTACACATTTGTCATGGATTGCAGCATTTCTTTCATTGATGGCTGACAGGAGACTAAGCCAATAATTCATGGAGAGAAGTCCTTGAATATACCTTCTACATCCTATATTAATGCTGTCAGCACTGAGCTCTGATGAGTACAATGCTGCCAATCTTACTCAATTTCTGGGGAAAAGCTGAGCTGGAAGTGAAGCAGGTGTCTCCATTTATCACAGAGACATCTAATTACTTCTGTGCTCATCTCTGCAGTACTTTGTATTGGGCAGGCTGGGCAGCATCCTGCTGAGTTTGGTAGCTCCTAGGAATTCCATTCTTTAGTGAATGTAGGCCACAGAGCATACAGATGACCAAACTTTCAAAGGCATGCTGTATCCCAAACAGCCATGATACTGAAGGATGTACAGAGCATGTATGTCTTTCCTCCTCCTCTATTTTCTCTGGAAAAAGTTTCCAGAACATCAGTTACAGCAGCACTCCTCAACACACAAGCCAGTGAGCAGAATAGTTATGAGTCTTTCAGTATAACTGTTCAAAGGCCTCTTTTTGGTCTTGCTAATGCTCAGTTGGATCCAACTGTATTTCTTCTTTATCCCAATGCCATCTGCACCTGTCTTCCCTTTTCCCTCCTGCTCTTCCCTCAGTTGTGCACCAAAACAAAAGAAAAAAAGTTCTGTTTTGAAGTGCCAGGCCACTAGCCAAGACATCTGCAGAGCAGGTTAGCCCTGTTAGTTCTCTACCTGGCCTTTGGTCCTTACATCCCATTTCTCTACTGTTTTCCACCAGTACCTATCTTTCTTTATATAAAAATAGAAGCCTCAGTTCACAAAAGATATGGGTGAGCAAGTCCCTGAAACTGTGTGATGTCCTACTGTTCACTACCAGTTCATACCCATGCCCAGGGGGGTGTCTAGACTCCAGTCTTTGCAGATCTCAGATCTGTTGAGTCTGAACACTGTGATTTAGACTCTTGCAAATGGTTTCAGTCTTGTGACATTCCTGAAGCTAGTTCCATACCTCACTTATTTACAGTACAGCATCATGGTCTCTGTCCTACTCTAGTATCCCGTGTGCCAGCTGCACTTACCTGGTCTGATTTGCAACCTACTGTAGAGTGTGGAGGAATGATCTTCTTGGCACATCTCCACGTTCAAAGGAGTCGCTCCCAGCTGCAGCCTCCTCCTGTCACAGGACTGACACACACTCTCCTGTTTGAGAAAGAAAGTATCTGAGGTCTCTGATTTAGAAGGTACATCACAGCTTTATTCTTGTCTTTGTCCTGGAAAGCACTATGCACAGACTCTAATTGCAGCCTGAGTTAACAGAATAAGAAATAAATCATTATGAATGACACATGCTGCCCAGCATCAATTTTGAAAAAAGCCCAGGTGGAAACATACAAACCTCACCTAACACTGTTTCTGTTTTCAAAGAGGCCTTTAAATTGCCAATTTGTCTTGAACAGAAAAAAGTTAATATTGCTTTCCAGACAGCTACCCAGAAGTGGCTGTAGGCACTGTGGCTGGATATGCTATTGGTCTGCATCCCAAATACCTAGTGTGGCTGGGAGGCAGGAGAGGAGAACAGGACAGTGTGAATCAGAAACAGATGACACAGCTATGAATTTTCTCGCCTTGGATTTAGGGTTGTCTTTGGGTAGTTTGTCCAGGCAAAAATTTCCTCTTGCTTCAAGAGGAGTTTTCCCTAAAGAAGAAGAGTCAGACTAGAACACACTGGTTCAGGAGTATTCTGGAGGGAAAGGATGTCTTCCCTCATCGTTTGCTCAGAATCGATCCATTTCAATTTTGCACATGTTGGTGATCACGCATTTTGGCAGACATTTCCAGCAAAAAGGGCTTATCTGACTTCTCTGGAACAGTCAAGTAAATACTGATAAAAACTGTATGTTTTTCTGCATATGATCATAAGGATTACTCAAGTTGCCCAGCAAAGTACTGTGTGCATTGACCTGGCCTCATGCCTTTGCCACCATTAAAGAGCAATGTGCTATACCTTTTACCACGCTATACCACGGCAGCTTCTCAGTCCACTCTATCTGCTCTGCAAAAACACTGCAAGAAAGCACAGAAAAGAAATCAAGCTGGACATCAAGAACTTTTCACTTAGAGTCTTATTTATTAATTTTAATAAGCATGAGATTTATGCTGATCGCTTTTATCTTATTCATTAATATAATTTTATTTTATTCCACTATCTTTAATAAAGACAGATTTATCTCCATTAGTTCTTGGATTGGCTACACTACAATCATGGATGTGAAATAACTGCAAATGAATCTCGGCTCACATCTTCCGTATCAGTTGAACTCACGTGCTAGAAGTTTGAGCACTATCTTATAGATGCCATTTCTGTAATACCTTTTCTGTATGCTGTGTGTTCACACAGGTTATTGATGGGGGCTGCTGTTTATAGCTTCCATATTTCTTTACTGTCTTCAATAAATCGGTAATATTTGCAAAAATGTGACAAGTACAAGACCTACGTGTAAAAATAGAGCTGTTCAAATTTGTGTTTGGACATAATGTATCCAAGAACATGGGATGTCACATGAAAGGTATAACTTCTGGTAATCAGTCAGGACAATGAAACCTTTTTTATGTTCAGATTAATTATGAGAAAGTCATCATGGTAATATGTGCAATGTGTTACACTGAGATAGGAAGTATACTGCAGGAAAATAAAGATTAGTCCTGTAATTGAGAAACTGTTTTCATACTCAGTTTGGATTAATCTTTCCTCTGTAACAGATGTGCTGTGTGACTGGGCACGTGAGCACAGTGATATGTCCATTCACCTGCCATCACGTCTCTTTAGATTTTGTAACTCTTATATACAGAACATCTCTTACCATGTATACGTGCTGCCTCTGACATTATACGGTCCTTTCTGTTCAGTGGATTATTCATCTTGCTGTTTTTATACCTGTTAAATAAACAGCATATAGTAACTCAGAATTACCTGTGTTAAAAATATTATTTTAGAAGGTTCTTGCAATCAGTTTCACAACAGAAAAATTCAAAAGATGGCAACATTTCCCTCCTTTAGAATGAGAACACCACCAAAGGGAGGAGCTGGATTCCAACAGCGATTTTTTTTATCCTAGAAAACTAGCGAGCAGTGCCCAGAGAATTTCAGTATTTTCAGGATAGACACATTTTAAATACATTCCAATATTGTGAGAAAGACCAAACACCAGATAAGAAAAGGGAGTTGTAGATGTTCAGGGTCCGTCTGGATTTGATGCAACAGACCTCCATAATCTTCCCACACTTCAAAGCATAACAGGCATCATCTTGCTTCAGGGATTATTCTCTCTGTGGTAGATTCTGTCTCTTTTATAGAGTGACATTTCATTCCTGGAATGAAGCATGGACAAAGTGGAGGCAGATACACAACACAATTATCCTTACCACGTTTGCTTTTCCTCCATATTTCTCTTGTTCTTTCAGGATACTCTTATCATCTTTCCTGACATTGCTCTTCTCTCTTCTCTTTCATCCACATCCATGAGGATGGGAATCAGGTTCTTTTAAATGGGCAAAGCTCCTGTGAAGATAAAACTGGAAGGAGTCCTCATTTCATGATAAGTAAAGGGAGAGAAATCCACATGTAAAGTCATGAAACAGTAAATAGTGAAACCTGAGCAGACCAGTGTGCTTTGAATTTTGCAGTTTCAGGAAGGTGCAAAAGTGAAGAAAAATTATATATTCCACAGAGCACTCAAGATGCACTTTCAAGCTCTGCAGGAGAACAAGAAAGCATTATGTTCTTTGGAGCAAGGCTGAGCCCAGTGTCTCAAACCAAACAGCTAGTTATTCTAGCAATGAATTCTTAAATACACAATAATATTTTTATCTCTGCCTCAGCCTTAAAGTAGAATTTAGAAATCTTGAGAATTCATCTCTCCCAAACCACACACTCTCATCCAGCTAAACAGATTTCAGCGAACTGCAGTTGAAAGAAGAGTATCTATAAGTTATTAGTGTCAGGACATCCTCAGTGCTTTATGGTTTCTCAGCATTATAAATTAGCTTCTCAGCACTGTAGATAAAGTCTAAATGGCTAATATACAATGAATAAAAACAATAAAAAGAATGTTAACCTGGATGTAACTCCAGAGAAGCCAATGAGCAGGCACTGGAGTTGAACTGAAATGACAATGTACAATTTTCTATGCACACCTGCAATTCACCTCATGCCAATGGTATATTTCTGATCAGATAGAGATATAAGCCCTTTCTGCTTTCATTTGTGGTTTATGTCCCTCAAGAGTCCTGTTACAGTCAATGAGTAAAAGTTATGGTATGGGACATTATTATTAACTTTGAAATACTGAAGGAAAAAAAATAATGTTATTTATGCCAGTTTAGTGAACCAAACAAGCCTACCTCCTACCCTTGCAGATGTGGGGGCCGAAATGCCAGCACTGTGCTTTCATTTCCAGTCCCTCTAGCATTAAACTTGCTGTGCTCTCAGAGAAAAGCATACCCAAGAAAGAACAAAAATGCTGTGTTTATGAAAGAAAGAGCAATATGTTCTCACTTCTTTCTGTAAAGATCAGCTTTGAAGTGAACACAAACTGACTGACTCCAGGTGATGCCATCATTTTGTATAGTACTTAAAGTCCTATGGAGGCATAACAGTTCTAGCACTCAGCAGCATTTTGCATGGGATAGACATATTCAAAGAGTCATATTTTGTAAAAGTAATACAGAATTTCTCAAATCCTGCTTTGTTTTCAACATCCTGGGGTGACAGCCTCCCTGGGTCTGAAACAGTCTGTGTGTCTCCCTGCGGACTCAGAGCTGAGAGACAGTCAACAGGGAACCTGGCAGCATCCCTGTGCTCTCCAGGAACATGTGAGCATCGCCAAAACTAGGCTGTGAAGCACTTGGATTCCACCCAGTCACCATTTTCTGATGGAAAACCATTCAGATGGAAATATTTTAACCAGTTCTACTAGATATACAACAGTTTTGATATAGCAGCCCTTTAACCCTAGGTTTCTTTTCAAGCTTGGGACCAAGGTGCCAGCACCAGTGAAACTGTGTAGCTTTGTCAGAATCTGCAGAAAGCTAAGAGGTTGCTTGCAGAAATACTGGTTCTTCAATTTGCTTAGCCTCACTGTGTTGGGTGACAATATGCAAAAATCCAACCAGTCCTACTGCTGACATTAATCTATTCCTGTCACTTTGATCATTCTGTGACTCAAAAGCAGAAAGTCAGGTCTGAGAGAAGGAATTAACACTGTTATCGAAAAACTGATGTGATTCATACAGGGCCTGATGCTGGAAGAGGTTAAACACCCTGGGTAGCTGCTGACCTCCAATGGAGCCAGGAGATTTATAGGTTCATTATTCTACAGAGTTTCTCTTGCTATAAGCATTAAAATGTAACCCTTTTAATCTCCGGCCATGATACCATAGTAAAAAGGAAGACAGACAGAATTGTTTAAATTGGAGTGTTGTGTTCTGCTGAAAATAAAAGGATTCTGCCTTTAAAAAACTTGTCAAGTTATTATCCCCTTCCCCTCTGCTAACATACGTCCCGAGCTTTCTGTTTTAGCCTGGCAATATTTTAACAAGCTGATAACAGCAAGAGGAGAGCAAAAAAAGAAAGAAAAAAAAAAAGTAGAACAAAAAGATTTTCAAAACTGTCCTTTTAAGCACTGAAACAAGCTGACTGGTGAATCCACCAGATACAGTGTCAAGGGGGTTTCATGTTCATTTGCTGTATTTTTTACACATTAGCTACAGAACATTGGACCAGATCCTGGGTTTAGCTGTACTGTATTGCTTTGTACAGTGTAGGAGTTGTTCATCTGCAACTACATCTAACAATGCAGACTCTGTCCCATGACAGTGGTTTTAGATACCTAGTGATAAGCACCTTTGAGAGAAAAAAAAAAGAAAAAAAAAGAAAAAAGCCTTTTTACCTTTCATGAAATCTGCTTTGGTTTAATTAATCTTGTGCCTTTGGGGATATTTTTTCATGTTGCAGAATAAGGCTCACTTTGCTTATCAAAATGCTGAAGTCTATACATTACAGAGGCTAATAAAGTTGTCTTTTTAAGAAATTTTAGCCTCATAAACTTGAGTTACTCTTGCTGAGTGGGGCACTGAGCAACAAAAGCATAGGAAGAGGAAGAAAACATTTTGCTGGCCTCTGCAAAATACCTCCTTCTTAAGTGTCCAATGCACAACTATAAGCATGGCTAGGGGAGGAATCTGCTAAAACTGGGCACTGCTGAAAGAGTAGGCTCTCTGCCACCCATCTCATGAAGGCGTCAGTCTCCCCGGAGCAAGGCAGCCAGGGTCCGAGCAGATTGCTCCTTCGTAATGAATGCCAAGCTCAATCACTTTACATTGGCTAATAGAGACGCAAAAACACATGTCCTTCTGCTGGGACCCGTGGCATGCTGGTCTCAGTTGTCTCAATCTGTGATGCACTTTCTGGACTATTGTCCTAGAAACCAGCAGAAAACAGATACCTAGTTATATAGAGTGTTTCTCAGTTCTGTCTATACTGCAGTTAATATGTTTTCTGAGAAGGCAAAAATATTTGCTTCTGTGCAGGCAAAACTGTCTGGTGGATATGTCTAACTTGAAGCATCTGTCTACTTAGTATGAGAAATATAAGGGAAAAAACTATGACTTGAGAAAAAAATATTTAACATTTGTAACATGATATCTTTGAAATGTTTGAGTTCATGACAATTTGAGAGTATAACGTGAGCTGCTGCATTCAAAGCTGTTGTTACCTGACTTGTCAGATTATTTATATTGAATTACTGTTTGTCACATTATTGATGTATAGTTTTGGCACCAATGCTCTTAAAAATGAGAACCAGCTGGGACAAAAACGGACAACAAAGGGTGATATACTCTATGATTATGCTAAATAAGCATCATCAAAGAAATGAATAGGAAATTCCCTCAGAATATTCTCTCAGATCTGTATAAACAGTTCTCTGATCATAGAGAACTGGTGACCTGGAGACATATTTTGGGGAGATATAATCACATGTAGCTTCTATCCTATGCATAAATATGGATGTATTGCTGAAATGCATTGCTATACCTGTCCAGGCTGTGTTGCCTTCTGGTTGTTACATGTTTATATAGTGGACAACACAATCAGGCTTTGATTCATTACAGAGGGTCCTACAGAACGTGAGGATGAGAATCCTGGACATCACTGCAGTACTGCTTGTTAACAGGAATTCATGGATAATTATTTGGTCATCAATGTTATTAAACATTGAAGTATGCAGAAAATGATGATTTAGAAAATCCTAGTACTGAATTAACATTATTCCCAACCTCTAATCCTCCTACCTGTACTACAGTTTATGGTTTGGGCTCAGCACCCCGACCTAAAAACCTGACCAAGACACCCTGCTTACATGCACAGTAGCACCTTGTGCCCTGTGGAGTCAACAGTGAGAGAGGCCTCACACCTCCAGAGATCCCATCTCAGATCTGAATCACTCCCTGAAGTGACCTTTCTGTCCATCAACTTAGGGAAGTGAGTTTCCCAACAGAGACGCCTCAGTTAAGTGACCAAAGTTAAACATAATTATTCAAGGCCTTTGTTATGTTATGTTTCTGGAACATCATGGAATTTATGGCATCTCACAGCTGACACATAAGCACCTCAAGCATGGTATGTCTTAAAGGACCCCGGTTAAAAGACTAATGCGGTCATTTACGCTGGCAAATCAGCTTGATGAGCTATAGGTAGTTTATCCAGACTTTCACAAATGTGGATGCTGAGATGCCAATATTTCTCAGGTGTTACTATTCCTATATATTAATGTAGGGCATAGAGCACCAGGGCATGAATTATCACAACTGTCATTAACAAACACTGCCATCTGTTGTCACTGCATGGGCAGGCTCATCCTGCCCTTGCCACCTCGCCTCCTTCTTTCACTCCTGGTACCAGAAAGTCACAGTGTGTGACTTTCTTCCTCCAAGCATGAGACAAGCACTGCTCAACTCCAAAACATACTTGTTGCTGCTGAGGCGACACCAGCCACAGCTATAACACCTTTGACTGCTCCCTCAAGCCAAGTGTTAAAGGTTGGAGCAAACAATCCTCCAACATAAGGCTTTTACAAGAATCTCTGAAATTATTGTTCTGAATTTCACAAAGTGCTCTGAAGACCAGGAAAAAACCAACAGATCCTCTAGTCTTACTCCTGTTTACACGCCAAAGGATTGCACTAGCCTCTGTTGCCTGCCTTGACTCCTGGCCATTTCTTCCATGGCTTTGCAGGTTGCAGACCTGCATTCTCTGAGTACCGCCTGCATTACCTGCTCCCAGAGACATGGTTCTGCTGCAGTGAGATCCTGAATGCTGAAATGCTGGATCTAAGCCCTGCAGGTTCTGGTTCAGACAACCCCTTTCGATGATGATTCCTTACCAGAACCTACGGTTTAAAATCTTCTGGTTAACTAACCGTGTGTATTGCATACTTTTAAAACTCATTTTTGAATGAGACAGCCAAGCATCTCACAAAAATAACATCTATTACATCATTGCAGTTACCTTCATCTACCCAATTTGCAATTTCCTTAAAGAATCTCCTATGAGATGAGATCTATTCTCCATACTACTTTTCTGGTAGACATTAATTATATCCCTCTCCCTACCCCTCCTATATCCTTGAGAAACAAGAACATGTCCTTGGTTGTCTCATGAGGGTTTACTGAGCATTCTGCTTTTTCTGGATTGCTCTTAAGAGTTTCACAATCTCAACCTACTAAGAGAACAGCACCACTACTACCATTTGTTTTGTTCTAAAATCAGCTTATACTGGTTGTCCTAACCTGCCATGTATAAGGGAGTTTGTGTTGTCTTGAGTTTCCTTGTGAATTTTTATCAGTTGTAACTTCTAGTGTCTATTCTAGACCCACTTTCTATTTGCAACATATCAGTTGCTTATTTCTGCTGATTTTGTTTCTCACTGATCCAGAACTAAGCTTATACTTTTAAATGTTCCTTTTCTTGACTGTGAAGTTAGAAGGTTTTGTTCCTATGGTAATCTGGTCTTAAAAAATCCCATTTTTTTTCCTGACATTTTTTTTTTCTTCTTAATCAATTACACTCAGTTTCACTCATCGTTTTCCCTGAATTTGGCCATTTGAAGCAGCATATACTCCCACATGGGTCTGTCCTCCATTTGCCCATACTGAATGCTATCAGGTCTACTACAAAGCATTGACTTTCTAGTCCTTCATTTTTGTTTGCTGTAATGAAGCTTGAAGCCAAGTAAAGTACAGGAGGGTAGACACCTTTCTACCAGAAAATTTTCTTTTTATCAATTTCTAGAACTCTAATGATATTTTGCGACAGTGCCTGTCACCATCTATCTACACCTTCCAGACTGGGGTCCTTTGGGGTACAGTTTTTTCCTTCCATACATAACCAAAGTAAGTGCACATAAAAGCATTCAGCCAATCCTCTGGTGCAGATATACAGTCTATTACAGAGCCCTTCCTCCTGTACTTCCTCCTGAGCATTTGAAATAGTACATTGATTCATATGCATTCAAGATGTTTTAGTTCTGAGTTATCAATGGTATCTTTAATATAGAATTTAATTTTCTCACCCTCTATTTCCTAAACAGGTTACAAATAGAGATTTTAACATTCTAGTCATACAGATCCTCCCACCAGGTTTCAGTAATGCCAGTTAAATCAAATTTCTTCTCATCAATGAGAATTACCAGTTTCCCTAGCTCACGAGTCAGTCTTGTAGCATGGGTAAATGATTTAGTGAAAAATGCCTTGCCTTCACATTCCTTGCCATATCAGACCACTTTGTTTATGACACACTGAGTTTGAACAGGTACTGCCTTTGCTACCTTTATACCCCTTGTTCATGTTGCTACTTCTCCTCCTACTTATTCAAGCTGGTCTCCAGCTGAGAAAATTAGCTCCCTATCAATAAGATACAGCCTGTTCTGGACAGTAGCACCAATTCCCACTAAACTGTGACAAAGTTCAGTGCTCCACAAAACTGAAATCTTCTGCTTCCACCAGTCAGCTGTCCAACCACTCATCTCCAAGATGTTCTCTCTTCTGTTTTTCATAAAACCAGAAAGATCACTTGAACTTTTCTCTTCTTTGCTTGTCTTCTGTACCTCCCACACCTTTATTATTTGTACTGTTCCATGTAATGTTTTCTGTTCCCATGTGTATTTTCAGCAGAGCAAGACTTGCCTGACTGATCATCCCATCCAACATTACTGTTACATTTCTATATTTTGCACATTTATTTGACATTTATTGTCCCTCCTGCCTTTATGAATATTTTTTGTATTTATTTTTATTTAGACTATGGGCAGCTGTCGTGGTTTAACCCCAGCCAGCAACTAAGCACCATGCAGCCGCTCACTCACTCCCCCCCCACCCAGTGGGATGGGGGAGAAAATCGGGAAAAGAAGCAAAACCTGTGGGTTGAGATAAGAATGGTTTAATAGAACAGAAAAGAAGAAACTAATAATGATAATGATAACACTAATAAAATGACAACAGCAATAATGAAAGGATTGGAATGTACAAATGATGCGCAGTGCAATTGCTCACCACCCGCCGACCGACACCCAGCCAGTCCCCGAGCGGCGATTCCCCGCCCCCACTTCCCAGTTCCTATACTAAATGGGACGCCACATGGTATGGAATACACCGTTGGCCAGTTTGGGTCAGCTGCCCTGGCTGTGTCCTGTGTCAACTTCTTGTGCCCCTCCAGCTTTCTCGCTGGCTGGGCATGAGAAGCTGAAAAATCCTTGACATTAGTCTAAACACTACTGAGCAACAACTGAAGACATCAGTGTTATCAACATTCTTCGCATACTGAACTCAAAACATAGCACTGTGCCAGCTACTAGGAAGACAGTTAACTCTATCCCAGCTGAAACCAGGACAGCAGCACTTCTTTCCATTTAAGACACCTTAAGAAGATCTTCGTTCCTGTTACTTTCCTATAGTATGGGTGTTTGTTGGAGAAGTCCCTCTAAACTTGTCCTCTGTTTCTCAGTGGGTGACTCAATAGGTATCTGATATTGAGACAGTACCATTAGTTGGATAAAGCATCTCTTAGTTACAGATCACTAGTCCACTGACTCAATTTACAACCTAACCAGTTCCCTTGCCACTGACCCTTTTTCTGTGGAGTCTGTGACAATGAATTCCAAATCTAGCTGCCAGAAAAGCAGTTCTTTAATTCTGCACTATGCTGAAGTTGGCATTTCCAGATCACACATCTTATCTTCCAGCATAGCCATCAGTTTGCACTTCATGAATCATAAATCTCTCCAGCCTTTCAACAGAATGGTATAACACTGCAAAGACTAGTCACAGTAAGGGTTTCTTTATCACTCATATTAAGCACACAGCTCCCCAGCACACTTTCCCTTCCAGCATGGGCTCTGCATATTGTAAATATTAATAATGAACATTTGTGAGAAATCATATGTGTATAGATCCAGACCCTCATTGATCCAGACCCTCATAGCAGTATCAGGCAGAGCTGCATTCATAATAATGTTTTAAAGCACTGCTTCAAAACATTTCAATGAATGGACCTTGTCAATCTTTGTCATGCCTTGCAGACCATTGTGAAACTAAACAACTCTAAATGTTGTTTAGAGTTGTTAGTAAGGCCACCCAGACAACCTCCACTCAGAGCAGAGCCTTTACATATACTGCTGCTTTGTGCAATTCTTGCGGGCCACTGACCATGTCTTGTGGACCAGAGACACTTTACAGAAACAGCCTTAAAGAGCTACAGCTCATACTATTAGCACTTGTGAGACACTGGGTCCTGAGGAAATTAATAGATTATGATCTCTCAACTAGAGTCTGGAAAACTCTGCTTTACCTGAAAAGGAGATTTTATTTGACAATTTTGTTTAAAAAATCCTTTTCACATAGCAATACACTAGTATATAAGCTAGAATAAAATTAAACTGTAAAAAAGGTGAACGTGAGCTAAAACCCCAAAAGCTTAGTGTAGAATTCCTGTACGTTACAGCTCTGACATGACTTCGCTATCTTACTGTCCATGCTTATTTAAGGAGGAAAATGACCAAAATAATTAAAAAGTTAGTAATGGTCCTGTTGTGAAGCAGGGATCAGCTTGGATATAGAAATCACATACTACCAACTGCAATAGAAACTTTATCTACATTCCAAGATTTACCAGTTTAATGAAAAACTTAGGCCAAAATCACCCTGGTTGTATTGCCAGGTTTCACTAAATGGGTTTAAGAAACACATCCTTAGAGAAACCTGTATAACTGAGCAGAGATAAGGCTAGAAGTAAGTGCTATCATTAGAGATAACCCAGCAGAGAGTCAGAACTACTTCTAGGTGTAACAAGAAGCCCTGGTATTAACTCTTCAAGATTCTTCTGCTTTTTTGAAAACAGTAACAGAACATGCTGCACTTGTCTTCCATCCAGCATCATGAATCTTACAGCAAGCCTTGTAACTTGCAGGTTTTTAAACTCCACGTTTCACTTCACCTCTGGACATATACTTTTATTTTATTACCTAATTCATTCACCCATTACTTATTCAAACTAAAATCAATTGTGCCACTTTAAAGCTGTTTGTTATAGGAGGTGCTTTAGTGTCAGGCTGCTGAAGGAAACAGTACAACCCTTGGTTTAGTGACAAAAACATGAAAAACCACTGTTAAACAACTAACCTGTGTAAGTTCATGCACTAGCTGCTCTTCGCAGGTCACAGAATTTCTTTATGATAAATGCAGGTTTTCAGCTGTCTGCATATCTGTCTATGCTACAAAAAGTTACAAAAATGCCACATAACAAAACACAGCACACACAGAAACACACTCTGAATTTCACAAATGGAATTGTATTGGAGAACTACCTACCTCTCCAAACTGTTTCTTTTAAATTTCTAGAGTTTCTGAATTTCTCCCATCAAACCAAAATGAAATGAGTAATGAAAGCGTTTTCAGGAATCAAAGATGGCCAATGGGAAGCTGGGCAAGACCTGAGACAAGTTTTTAGCAAGTGCTGGAGGAGGCTTCTGAAAAGGAATGAAAGCAATATGTGATGTTTTCCCAGAAAGGCCTGGCTGATAGCCTGCAGACAAAAGCAATGCCTTTGCTGTTGAGGCAGCATTAAAAAGTGTCCTGACAGATTGGCAAACTCTGCTGCAGCACCAGTCTGGGATGGAAGAAAGGGCCAAGAATAAGAACTGTCTCTTCAGGAACAAAAGTTACCAGGAGCACTGCAAAGTTGTGCTGCAGGATTTCAAAAGTACCCAAATCAAATTCAAGGTCTTGAATCTTTTCTTTGAAGTGCCTTTTGGTCTGGGCCCAGATTATCTAAAATATAGATTGGAAAGACCCAAGAGTACCTTCTACAAGGGCAGGGTTTCCTCTCTCAGGGAAACATCGTTGTCTCAGGGGCTGGTCCAGTCTGTGGGGTAAACTCCCCCATGAACTGGAAACTTAGAACACCACTGACATCCTCACCTTTTTCTCTAAGGTCAAGGCAGATTTCCATCTATTTTTACACACTTGTAAAAATCTACCCCAACAAAAATCCTATCAAAACAAGGCACTTTACTGAGCACATTACACACCCTACAGAGAGGACCAGAGGACAAATATATGACAGATGGCAGTTACAATGCTTAATGCACTGGTGAATGGTACTCAAAATCTGTGGTGATAAAGGTTATAGGGGAGTTGATATAAAGGAAAACAGGTAGCATAGAGGATGTTTGGGTTATACAATAAGGCACTGAGAATGGGAAGGATGGCTGCGGTGTGAGTTCAGTGTATGGAAAAGTACGTGCAAAGGATTCAGTTACCTCCGCCACAAAATCACACACTGTTGTTAAAAAGCTTTCAGTGATCTCAATCCTAATATGTATGTGTTTAACAGGTTTTAACTGAGAGGGTGACATGCTAGTTTAAAAGCTTCCAAAGAGGACTCTGCCCCTTAAAGAAGTCTCTTTTCCTCCATTCAGTTCTGTATGCCTGTGATGTTGTCCATCTGATAGGCATGTGTTATTAAAGGGCAGCTGGTAACCTGTTAAGTTTGATGAATGTACAGAATGAGGTAAGTGCATGCTCAGTTGCTATGTACTCTGATACAGATAGTTTTACTTAGATAAATATATTTAAAACACTTGAGCACTGCTTGCAGTTTAAAACCAGGGGGAAGAAAAGGAAAGGGGCAAAGAGAAATAGCTTTATGCTAATCTGCGTTTCATCTTATTTTCTATTCTGCAGTGAAAGACGGTCTCTCCCTCATGCTTGATTTGGAGATGGAGGCAACGTTAGAACGTGAAGGAGGAAAGGTCAAGAGGTTCAGTAATATAGTGCAGGGTAACTGAAGCCATGTTATTAGTTACTTCAACCTTTTTTTGACAGAAAAATACCTTCCCTCATTTCTGAGTGTTCCTTTTTTTTTGTAATAAATCACTGGACATTTCTAAACCCCCACTGTGCCCAGAGAGTCAACATGTATAGATCAGGTTTATGCTAATCCTTAAACATTGTACTCTCTCCCTGCATAAATCATGACCTCTTTCCAAATTTAGTAACTCCAGTTGCACCTTCCATAGTCAAAGATCAAAGTCCATAAAGCAGGTATGGGATTTAAGGCTATGGAAATCTATTGGTTATTAACAAAACACTGTATTGAATTAAATGCGTTTGCTGCTATAATCCTGACCTCTCAGTTCTATGCTGATCAACTATCGGTAGAGTTTTCAGTTCAGATGGCAGCATTTGCCCCTCATGAAATCACTCCGGCCTTGTACCACCAAAATCTTACATAAATTCCCCATCTCTCAACCATTCACTTGATGCGTGTGTCCAAGATCAGCTGTGCACCTCAGCACCTGAACCCAAACCCCAAACTGCAGTACAGCCCCTGAATCCGTGCTGCACACAGGCAGTAGGAGCCACAGAACCGCCTTCTCCATTTGTGTCAGCTTAGGGACACAGGAATGGAAGAACCAGAGACAATAAAATTTGGAGATTTTTTTGGTGACTATATATTCCACATTAAAATATCATGTTTTAAGTCATGAAGAAATGACAAAAGAAATGCATTTCTTGTGGACCTGATTCAAAGGTCACTGAAGTCAACGGCAAGACCTTGTTGATTTTAGCAGGCTTCAGATTAGGCTATTGGTATTATTCAGTCCATTATCCTGTGTCCTCACTGTGGATTTATGTGATATTGCTATGATTTCTACTACATATTGCTTTGAACCTCTTACCGCACTGTTATAAAACAAATGTTCCTTTTGTACAAGAGTATATTTGGAAAAGAAACTTGAAAGCAATTTCAATTCCTCCTGTCCATTTTTTCTGACTGATCCAGCTTTACTGCAAAAAATTTAAAAAAGTTCCTGATCCTTTTGCTAATACACGATTTCTAATGAAGACACTGACACATGACTGTATCACAAAAACTAGATGTTTTAGAGGAAAAGTCTATTAAGAAATACTAAAAGAAAACCAATTTGATAGCCCACAGCAAAAATAGCTTGGTTATTGGTTCCTCCAACCTCATTGTTTTCTATTTTGCTCTGAATTCAGCACTGCACGTAAATTAATATAAGACCATTACTCAGGGGACCAGTATAATTAATATATTCATGTGTGACTATTGCATGAAATGAGTTGGAATGTTGTCCTATGCAATATGTATACAGTCTAACCTGAAGAGGCTCAGACTGGTAAAAAAAAGAATAAATTGTTCCAATAGAGGTGTTTTGTAAAATTATAACTGTTTTTTTAGCTTAAACTGCTTTCCTGAAGCAAATATACTAACCTTTTCATTCAAAATAACCCACACTGTGGCACCATCACAGTTTCAAAATATTTGCAGACACTTTTAAAAATTGAAGACCCATTGACTAATAAGAAGAAAGTGGGCAGAAAAGAGAAAAGATAAGAAAAATGAGATCAGTAATGAAGGATTTCCAAGAAAGAGAAATCTAGACTAACAGAACAAACAAATAAACAAAAAAGATGTCTAGACACTTTGGAAACCACAGTTCATAAAGCTTAAAACTTCTCATGAGAGAAAAATCAATGGAACTTCCAGTTTAACAAAATTTGAGGAAAAGTGTTTATGTGGTCAAAACAACCCATGTGGACATTTTCAGAATGAAGTTTCTATTCCTCATTTAAGATAAAATCTGGTTTGGAATTGTATTTTGCCTATATAAAAAAAAAGGCAGGGGAGATTGCATGAGATCAAATCAAAGTTTTCAAATCCCTAGGGTCAGTTCTCGCTGACACTAATTAACTGTTAGTGACAATTAGGGATTCTCAATCCCTTTGTTTAGGTGAAAGGGTAAAAACTTGTAACTTCACACTGTTTTAAAAGGAGAAACCTTTCTTTCTCCTGCCTTACTTCCAAGCAGGGGGATCCAAGGAAGGACTATGTGAACTGTTTGGGTTTCATCCCCCAGTGGGGAGTTATTTGTTACATTCATTGCTCAGAAAAGCTGCTCCTTTACTCCCTTAGCTTCCGAACCTGAGTGTTTAGGACACCTCCTACCTACCTCTGGAGCAAGAGCTTCTGTATTGACACTCATGCAGCCTCCTAACCTTCCTTTCCTCCAAAGACTTGCCTCTACATTACAGTTACACCTGTCCTGGTCATATGCTATGTCTCTCCATGGAGCAGAGAGGAAGCAAGAAAAGCTTAGTTATGAACCTGAGTCTGGGCTAAGCACATGAGGAATCCCAGTTTCAATACAGAGACGGGGAGAGCATAGGTGGGAAGGGGCAGTAATGGGGCCTTACAGTAGCATCATCTTCCAGTAGCAGTCAGGGCTTCTTAAAACATAGTGCAGTCACACTTTTAAATGTAACCTTCAAGACCCAGTAGAAGAGGACATTCCAGGAAAGACACAGCATTCTGAAAAACGGTTCTAAAGGAGAGGAAGAGATTAGCTGAAGGCAGGCAAAGGCAGGGACATGAGCAATCACAGATGACTCACTGCGATGCAATGAACTCATGCTCAGTTCAAATGGATATGTCACACTTCTCTGCAATATTGTAAAGTATTGCCTTAAATAAGCAATTAAAATGGAAAATAAAGACTACTTAAATGATAGATTAAATTCTTTTTTGGAAAGCACATAACTTGTTATTAAAGTTAAAAGTTATAGTTCTTAAAATGTGTCATAAATTGTTTTTTAAATGTTAGAATTTGATTTTTTTTTAATGAATAAATATAATGATAAAGTTGGTACCAAATATAATTATGCTGCTAGACAGAGAGAACTGAGGAATGTTCTGCTGTTCTGTGGTAAAGATTGTTTACTTTCAACAACTAATTAATGATTTAAAAGCATTTACTAGTCAACATAACATAAGGGCACATGAAGTTTTTCCAAGTCTCTGTTGTCTCAACTGATGAAGACCATGACTTCTTATGAACAAAGCACTAGCTTCAGCTGCAAATGTGTATGTGATATTTGGTGAATCTAATGAACTGACGGATTGTCTTGAACATTTTTGTTAAAAACTTTATATGTCTCCATGCTGATAATTAAGCCCAGATTCAGAAGGGAAATGTTGGATCCTTGTTTTATATTTTGCCACCCAACAAATTTGAAAAATAAATAATCAGAATGGGCTATTTTGCAAAATTGTGCAAAACATTAGTGTTCTGCATTATCTGGAGATTTGTTTGTTCCATGACATTTAACTTCTTCCTACTTTTTTCGGGCCAAATGCTATTCTCAGGGATGGATGTGTCAAAAGAAATGACAGTGAAAACATATGCAACACCTTATGCATATCTTTGTTGGCCTGGTAATCATAAAGTGGAAAAGAAATGCTGTGTACTTAACAGCACACTCTTAATGCACGACACTATGTTATACACAGTATGTACCAGAAAATAGCTTCTCCATTATGAACTGGCTGTGCTAATGAAGACAATAGTCACAAATCACAACTTTAGTATGTAAGTTTAGTGCTAAAACAATATATCTTCAAATATTTGAGGCACATGCTTTTGTACACAGGTTTGGAATAACCCAAAAGAGCAAAATAACATGCTTGGGTAAAATGGATAAGGATATGTGGCTAGGATTATAAGGTAAAACACAGGCCTCCCAAAACAGAATTTGAAGCTGCAGTGCTCACTTCTAACTATATCTAAACAGAGCAGCGTGAATCATATCAGGCTGAACCAGACATGGAGTAGTTTCTTTGTTATTTAACAGCACCCCATGCAGCTGGAGCCAGCCCCTTATCTTCAGAAAACTTCCAAGCAAATCAGAGCTCAGGCTGTGATAGCTGTAATCATCTTGAAGGGCTCTGTGGGAGACACACAGTGATACTCCTGACAACTGAAATCTTTTTTAAACAAGGATGTCTCCTGTGGCAGCTTACTGGCTTAGTCTTGCCCTGACCAACAAAAAATAGCCTCATCAGCAATTAAAATCACACTGTCCCCCTGTCTTGAATATCCATTACAGTCTGGAAAATTAAAGCTGATATCCGTTTCCATAGCAAAACACAAGTTTTTGCCTTATAGGTCTGAAGTAGCATGTTTTTGTAGTAATTAAAATTAAATCACGCACGGGTAACAAAAGCAAGGTTCTCAGATGTTATCATGTTTTTATGTGAAAGTTGCAATTAAATGAGAATACCCTGAGCTAATGTAATTTCAAACCAGGAGACCTGGAGGGTGACTATTTTGTTCAGAAATAAGATGATTTAATGACTTGAGTTAAAAAGAAAACTTCCAAGTTTTCAGATTTGTTATGAAATGAGATGATTCCTATGGCTGCCAACCGGCTGGATATAATATGCAGGCTAACTGCCAGCACTCTGGTATTTTGACTAGAAATGCCAATTTCCTAGATTTGTGGCAGCATTATTCATCTCCCCCTCTTCTGCTTTACAGATCTGTTTCAGCAAGATCCAGTGTCAGGTACTATTACTTCTGTCTGTCTAGGAAGCAACAAGAGTTTTCACTAGAAAGAAAATGTCGCCTCGGTCAGTAATCAAATGTCTCTAATAAGAAGTGAAGGGGTCACTGCCTTAGGAGTGTTGCATGGCAAACGGTGAAAGCAGTTGTATTAACAGAATACCAACCCACGGAAAATTACAGGGAAAAAGGTTGGTTTGCCTTCAGCAAACAACAGACAGCAAGTATTACATAGTAATAGAGGATAGGACCTTAAAAGATATTACAGTGCCTCATGTCCAGTGGTTTCAAAGGAAAGTAGATACCTGTACCTTTCTGCATGGATCACGGGTCCAGCAGATATGAGTGTAAGTGCAAAGCTGCAAAGCAAGATAGAAAGCATGATACTGATCTCCGGATTGAGAGCTTTCTCCTTAAGATTAATTTCTTAGATTCTAAGCCTCCTAAGCTAAATTTTAAATAAAGTTAAAAACCCCTTAAGTTTAAATAATAAACTTGAATTTCTAAGCATAAATTTGAAAGGCCATAGTAGCACATGGAGAATACACCTTTTGAAAATATAATGGGAAAGAAAGAACAAATAACAGGGTGTCATTGATGGGAAGGCTGACATACTGTGGGTAAATGTATGTCTTCATAAACCTTCAGAACAATTTCCTATAATCAGAAAGCCTCTCCAAGCAAAAACCTCACACATCTTTTGTCTGCTGCATACTTACCATCTGAGAAATTTTACATTGTTCCACTGTGACGCCTAGGATACTATTGGCTTTATGTAGCATAATAATTGCAGCCAACCATGCTACATAGAGCTGAAAGATGTTTCTAGCTAGGATGTTGTTGACAGTTTTATGAAAACTGGACATGACAACATTTTTCTCATTGTATCAACTGCTCCCACCAAATCATTGGGAACTTTCCTCAGTTCTCTTTTGGAGGCACTCAGTTTTGTTGTGCCATCTTTTATCCTTAACATGAAGAAATTAATTCTGAGCGTTAGTCAAACATAGCTCAGGATGTTTCTTTCCTCCAGAAATTTGAATTATGTTTGTAATCTAGTAGCTTTCTTCCTAAGTGCTGAACAGCAAACTGCCTCTGTGGAGAGTACAGCTGAAACGATGTCTATGGCAAATTCTCATTTGGGACAGGAATGCCCTCACGTAACCTCAGGACTCCAGTCTGCAAGTCCACAGTCTGGACTGCAGTCGGGAGAGATAGAGACTCCATGGAGTGAGCCGGTACATTATCATGGACATTTATCTTAGACTAGGGTGAGCCACCGCCTGGAAATATCTGCTTCTCTTCACTGAATAGAAACAAATCTTGGACAACCAACTTAGACTAGATGTGTAATTTTGGAAAGGCCAAGCTAGATGTAATGAACGCTACCCCATAACAGAATCATAATGAACTCGCAGCAAAATCTGCCACTAAGCTGAGAGCATTTAGAGATTGTCTTATTACATCAGCACACTGTTGAATGGAGCTATAATGTATATTCTTGAAAATAGCACTTCACTTTAGGAGAGATTAAAACAGAAGATCAGGTATCCAAGGATCTGAGTTTCACTTTCAGATCTATCACTTGTGATGTTTTCCTCAGCAAGCCCCTTAACTTCAATTCCCTGTTGCTAAACTGGGAAATCATCTCATTAGGAAATCTACTCATTAGGCTTCATTCATGATTTTTGAGAGCTGTTCTGAGTTCTGTAGATCATGTAAGGTGCTACAGAAAGAGAAAGGGAAATAATAAGTTATAGTAATTGCGAGCAACTGGAAAGAATTTGCAGTTATTTCTTTGACAGCCCCAACTGACTTTCACTAACAGAACTGCATTTAAAAAGCAGGCAACTACATTCTGCTCTTTGATATTTTATATGTAAAAGCCAAATAAAATGTGTCTTTACATTTATTCCTCCTCAACTAGAGTTAGAGCTGTGTATCAGTGATTTCCAGGCCATTATGGCACAGCCTGGAGCACCTCTAATGAGATTTACAAGTGTGGACTGTCTGCTTTGTTGGATTGGTTTTAAATACATTTTTCCAATTACCTTCTAAAATGCCAGTTTCTCATGTAAATGAAACACGGTGCTGGAAAATCCAAAGGCTGGTTTGTGGGGGTGGAAAGGAAGAGGAGCTGGGAAGCAAATCAGTCCCTGAATTACTTGCATTGCTTATTGTGCAGGGTTGAGAAAGAAGCAGTAATTTAACAAAAGTACAGAGGAATCAAAGTACTTCTCACAGCACATACTTCTCAACATAGCACATGCATTTAGACCGTTAATGACAACTGGCAAATACAGAAACCAGCACTATACTAATACATGCAGCAGGGAGGTTTGTTTGATAGGCAATGTGCACGTGTGTGTACGTGTAAGCCTGTATCATCTCCTCCTCTCCGTGTTACTTGCAAGGACTGTAGGCAAGATAATGAAAAAGGATGATAAATGTGTTTGTTATGAAAATGATAATAAAAATAAATTTGCTTTAATCTTGACAGGAGTTGGCTTTTTTTTCCTCAAAGCCAAAAAATAGGTCACTCTGTGCAAAGAATCTCTAAATTACAGGAAATGCTAAAAGCTAATGTATTTGCAGTTTGCAATCTTCATTTTCAAAAAGTTTGCTTTTCCACTGCTTTATACAGAATCCACTTCATGGAGGTAAAATTACTTTGAAAAGGCATTGCCTTTTCAGAGGTAATTCAGTTTTAAAAGCCCAAAGAACAGATTTTAAGGGCACTTAGGCATCTTGTTTGCTTTAATAGGAACCAGATGCATAAATGTCTTTGCAAATGTAGCTGCTGATTTTGACTTTGCAGATGACAACAGAGTTTTACTGGACTCACTACAACAACACTGGTTTACATTTACACCGAGAATCTCATCGCCTTCCTGTAACTTTAAATCAAAAAACACAGATCATTTTATGAACTTTTCTTGCCCTTTTAAATATTTCAGTTTGTTGCCAGCATGTATGGTACTGCATCGTAATCAGAAAAATTGCTAAACTCAATTTGGTGGTACTCTACCTTGTCACTGTGTGAGACTGATCAAGACTTTCATTGCACAGTATAACTTTCAAAATGGAAATGAGATGGGTATGCTTGAGAGCTCTCATGCTTGAAGTAGCTGAAGAAAAGGCAGGGGAGTAGACACCTTCCATTGTACATGCATTTTTTTCCTTGGAATTTTTAGATTTACAGTTTCATTACTGAAATAGGAACTCGCATCCAGAATAATGTCAATATTGCTCACTAGACCCAGGGGTTGACAGCTAGTAGTGCTGACACTTCTCATTATCTACTTTTGGCAGCATTAAGAATTCAGCATGGAGAAAGTGTTGATGCATTTTATGCCTCTTCTATATGTTCCAGTCTAATGTAGTCAAGGTTCGTTGTTTGTGTAGCAAAAACAACCACGTAATTTTCAGCTATACTGTGATCAGATGACTGGTGAGAACATAATGAAACATTGAAGACACAAATCCCAATAAGGACCTAGAGCATTACTTATTTCCTTCTATCCCACTTGAAACTGCGTATGTAAAATATTTTGGTATCCAGCATACAGACACACAGAGAAATTAAAGTACAGCTGACTAAGCAAGGTGCCAGAGACTATCAGCCAGCTTTCAGTCAATCATATGCATAAAACCTCTGAAAGAGATCTTATGCCTGGGTCCAAAAGCCCTGCTTGCTTTTGCACAGAGTAACTGAGAGATCCCTTTGCTGAGTTAAAAGTGTTAACTACGTAAGTGCTTAAGACCAGTGCATACAAGATGAAAGTTTTATTGCAACGCCCCAGGCATTAAATTACCTCCTACCTGCCATACTTGGAAAGATTAGCACTGGCTTAGGTGTCTTCTGAGTCATAGTGCTGAAGAATACTGTTCTCTTCCCTGAGTACTCTTTCCTTCTTCCTATCTTTCACATCTTCCTTTCTCAAATTCTACAACACTCATTTCCTCCTTTCTCACCTCTTCTAGCTTCTGTCCACAGTTACTCAAATCACAAATCCTTAGTCTCTTTCTGGTACAGGTACAGCTGTCATCTCTGTCCATCCAGAAAAATGTAAATTTCTTAACATCCCTACAGAGAAGGGAAGGCATAAAGAGTCAAAAAGTGCTGCAACCATTGAGGAGAAAGGAATGTCCAAGCAGTGAGAAGGAAAACAGGACCCCTGGGCTGAGGCCAAGACTATGGTAAGGGTAGAAGGTGAAAAGAGTCTGTCATAAAACTGAAACCTAGGAGGGAATCCATAGTATCATGAGTTTTCCTTAGCATTAACCTGTGATTATCAAGGTGGTTGAATGTTTCTCTTTGCTTTTTCAATTTCTGTTCCTTCTTACTCTCTACACAGAACTAACATTTGTGTGCTATAGGACTTAATTCATGAAAAAAAAGTCAAATGTAAATAAAGTGACTCCCACTTACATGTTATGCATCTGCATTATCTGTAGATTTGTTGAATGCATTGTCAATTCCTCATTTGTAACTTACCACCTGAATCTTTCCTAGGAAGTACACAAGAAAACGCACACACATATTCTAAATAGACTTTACAGCTTTAAAATCATGTGAAGTAGGTTAAAGAGAGACAAAGAATGTGTGAATGCACATTTCAATGTCATCAGAAAGCAGTGTTAAGTTCACATTCACTTTTCCTTTAAGGCAATATGTTAGCAGCAAGTCTGCCAAAGACAGGTATTTGTTAACTTTTCACCACACTCTGCTTAAAGGGAGAGGCAGGTATCTCGTATATCTTAAAAATGTGAAAATATCTTCCCAAAAGGATGATTCTCCTTGGAGTTAGGTATTTCAGATTAGATAAATCTGAAATCTGCCAACACTGCCAGGTTTGTAGGTGTGTGAGTGCCTGGCATTACTTTTCAACACATATTTATGTCCAGCAGGTACCATACGACCATGTCAGAAGCCTAACCCAGCCATCTGGGAAAGAACTTTCTACAACTCCTAACTAATACGCTAGGAAGTGTTTAAACCCTATCCATTCTGTTGAGCACAGTACATTTGTTGTGGGTGATGTGTCAGCTGCATTTATTTTCTCAGTGCATTGTTACAACACATTTAGGTTGTCATTCAATTTGTCTCCTCTCCAGAACAGCAACAGAAAGTCAATGGATATGTATTTATCACCACTACATTTCCTCTCATCAGCAGCGTGATTGATTCCATTTGTTTTTTTAATATGACCCAGGGACATAAGTGGTGATTGAGATAGAAAGAGGAAGCACTTTCATTTTGTGTACATAAAGGAAGTGTGTGGCTCCAGATACACAATTACTAACATAAAAGTAAACCATCTTGTATCTGCAGAACACCTACATAGCTGAAAAAAAGTCAACACTTTACCAGATGTTAAAAATCATGTTGCTCAAAGAAATTTGTCTCTAGCAAACATACTCTATTTTAGGGACTGCAAATTCCTTTTACACATATTTCCATTCAAAGTTTAGTGTTTACTTGATGTGACCATAATGCCGTCATTAAAAAGGTTTCAGGAGTACCTTTACAGAGGATACAAGGGATGGATGTCAAATATTTGGGTTTGTCACGGGTACTGGGGATTTTAAACTTTATCCCAGCTGAAGATTCATAGAGACAACAAAAATGAAGTTACACAGGCTTCTAAATAATGGGCAATGTTTAATCTAGTTAAGTTATATTTTAATAACTTACTAACATATCGCAAGATTTACTCTAAAAAATTTGGAAATAGGGTCTCAATCCCCATAACACTTTACATCCAAAGATTAAGCACAGAACTCTTTACTTGTACCATTTAAAGCTCTTAGCAAAAGAGCGAGTAAGGTGAAACTAATTAATTTGTATTGAAGATGGAGTGTGGAAAGAAAAGACGGAATAAGGAGTCAGACACTATTCTTTTAATTTCATTTTAATTTGAAATCTCAGCAGCATATGCTTCATGTGATGAAACAAGCATGCAGGATATTTGAAGTATGTATTATTTATCATTCAAGCAACCTTTTAGCCTTCCATAACTTAATTTATTAGTACTTAGAAATGTCTGCATTAGAGACTGAGAATCGTCTGGTGTACAGTCATGATTTTTCCTCCAAACTCTCATTTTAACAAGACTCTAAGAAATGTATTTCAGACTTGATAGGGACATACAAAGAATCTATTCCTAATGTCATAAGGTTGGCTTTCTTGCTGCAGCTGACTGGAAGTTTCATTCAAATTTCAAGAGCATTTTTAAGACAGATTCTACTTTTCTTTTTTACATCTAAACTCAACTTTTTGTGAAAGTGAATTAATAGCTTGCTGAAAGAAACGATAAACTATGAATTTTTACCTTGTTCACTCATTCTTGCTGTGGTGTCACACGTGCAGACTTCAGGGCATGTTCCTCCTTCATGTCAAGTTTTCAGGAGAGACAATCTGGGTGGTTTTTACTTTTCTACTGATTGCCATTGGGAGCTCTCTAGGAAGTGAATCCTGAAGGTTTCTAATCAAAGAGGTTAACCTGTAGTTAAAAGTACTTTTAAACCTGTGTTTAAAAGTAATAGGTTAGACAAGTGCCAGCAGCTTATCACTTCACTTAAGTCCTTTCAAGTGCATTAGCTGGGTGTCACTGCCTCAAGAAAGAGAGTTAAGAAGGCATTTGGTTTTTCATGGTTTGGTTCCCACCAGTGTAAGAGGGGTTTGCCTAGAAGTACTACTCACTGAGATCCAGATCAGTCTTCAGAGAATTAGTAAATTCTAAGAAATCCCATCCCTGGGGGAGCGAAGCAGTACGTACCTGCTGCACAGCTGCAACTGCTCTGAGGCAGGAGCACAAATACACCACACGCCCCAGGGCACTGGCAGGGAAGCAGTGCTCATGCTTCAGCCTTCTGTAGGCTGTGAGCTCTCACATTTGCTACCTACCTCAAGACAGTTCAACCTCCAGATCTCCCCATTTTAGTTCAGCAGAGCTTGTCCTGCTGAAAGAGCTCATAAAAGTTAGTCAGGATTCTAGTATCTTGCTTAACTCTAACACAAGTTTCCTTTCTTTTCCAAATACAATACTTTCTGTAAACTGTCAAAAAGTCCATTGTTCTTCCACATACAAATTATCTATCTTTCCTTACTCCCCCATTACTACTGCAGGTAGATGGCATGCTACAGACACAGACACATAGCTCTGCAGCTTCTACTGTATACCTGGATCTGGTTCCAGTCCTCACACTATCAACCTATGTATTAAGACCAAAAACTCTGCAGTGATAAATGTAGCTGCTTGGGTCATACTTTAAACTGGAAATAAGAAACCTCTGAATCTTTTACTAGCAGAGGAAACTAAATTTTTATTAATAGCTTCCCAACACTGCCATTTAGCATTTAATTTGCACACACAGAATATTTCAGAGGTTAAAATATTAGTTCTTGATGACTGTGTTTGGACATAAAAAGATAAATATTCATATAGTGTAGCAAATTCCTATTTACTTACTTCATCTGTTAGCAAAAAGATTGTCCCATTTTCCAGGAAAGACACCTCCTGGATGGAGGGTATGGAAAGAAGGACATTATTTGCTTTGCACTGGCTATGACTGCCTGGAACAACAAACCTAGAGCTGCAGTGTAAGGTTTCTGGCTCTTGCATGCCACCATTGCAGTCCTTCTCTGGCCAGGTGCCTCTATCTAGAAAAACAAGTCTCAATTGAGCATAAACATGCATCATTTAGTGTTGTGTTAAGTTTGATAGCAAATAGTAGGAAACTTTTTAACTAAGACAGCACCATAGCCTGGGGAATTTCCTATTAACCACAGGAATCAGACCCTTTTACTCCAAAAAAGCATCAGCTTTAAATACATGCATACTGGACAGCAGACTGCAAAATCCACCAGGATTTGCCTGTAACCAGGTGCATACACAGAATTCCAGAGCTCTGTCTGTCAGGAGCAACATGGGTTGATGGGAGAGAAAAACTGGGTCCGAGGTGTGCCACATTAACAGGGAAGATTGTAAGGAAACCATGGACCAGTTCAAGCTGTGGAACACTATGAAACTGTCTGCGTGTCACAGCATCCTCAAAATAAATTCCAAAAACCATTTTTCACAGAAATAGGCACAACTATAAACAGAATGGTGTAAGTGAAGATAAGAGAAAGTGACTGGGTCCGAGAGAGTGAAATCAAAGCCAAAACATTTCGGATTTTCTTCTTCATTAGTGTTCACAGATTCTGGTAATGAGAACTCCAGAAACATGAACTGGACCTATACAGGATTATAAACCTGTAAAATACAAAATACTGGCCATAGAAACAGAATTCATAGCATCTGGGCCCCAAAGCCCCCAGTTTTGTATTAAAAAAAAAAAACCCTCACTTATCTGCAAAATATGCTGGAAGTTTTTTAACAGAATTTTGAGTTAAAAAAAAAGTTTTCTATAAATGTCACCCTTAAAACCTGCTTTGAAAAAAGATTGCTGCTTGTGGCTCTGCGTGTGCCTACCAGCATATGGAGCATATTCATTTTCCAGTGTAGCTTTTGGCTTAATACAGTGAAGACCGCATTAGTGATTGTTGTCATGACATTTCCCTCTGCAAGATTAAAGTGTTTCCATTCTAGCATCCACAGCTATTATTGAAATAACATAATTTGTGAGTTATATGAACCTGCCCTTGCCTAGGATAATGAGATGATGAGGCATTTGTATGAAGAACAGTGTTTCATTATTAGCAGTAAAAATATGAAGATCTTCACAATGGGTTTCATTGCAACTTGTGCATGACTCTGCTTTATTTTCATGTTCTGATGTTGATGAGAAGAAACAGCAGTTGTGCTGTGGCAGCGTAGCACTAAGCAAATTTCACTCTCATAATAGCTTCTGCAGTGCTTGGCCATCAGAGAGTAGTAGCAAACCCCAGCAGTGCCATCTGAAACACTCCTCCAGTGACTCTACTTGGCAACTGCCTCTGTTCTCGGTGCCTACTGTCTGCACCCCTTGCAGGGTTTCTGTAAGGACACCAGCTGATTCCAAGGCAAATTTACTTTTTTAATAAAAGTGAAATTCACAGCCAGCATAATAGTGAAGGCACTGGATTGCTCTGAAGCAAAGCATCCAGCACAAGGGAGACATAGCAGAGTAGTTGGTTCAGCAGCTGGGAGGGCTTCTGTCTTTCGCTGTTGACTACAGAAAGTGTCTATGGTGATCTTTGCCATAGGTGCCTGTACCGTGCTGTTCTACTCCACTCATGAATGTTGGTGGCACACCACACCATGGTCACTTAAGATCTTGAAAAAAGGCTGTTTTACATTACACCTGGGAAAGATATTCCAGGAAAACAATTAAATTTTAAATTATTGGATGGCTATTACAAGCCCTTCTGAGGTGATCAAAGGGTGTTTGCTAGTTTGTCCTTCTGAAAAAAACCTGAATTTAAAGTGAGTGAAAACCTGTATGGTATAGACCACATGAAGCAGACATAGTTTGCTGATCCATAGTTTGTCATGCACATCAAAACATGTTTCTGATCATCCTGTTTTATCAGAAGCTAGGACATGTAATGTTGTCTGTGTTTACTTTTGTTAATTCTGACTGTAGAATCTGCCAGATTGTTCAGTTCCCCATATTAAAGATCTAATTAAAAGGCGAAAGATATTCCCAGTCTAAAACTCAGTGGCCAATAAATTCAAATTGACAAAGAAAGAGCACTAAAGCTCAGGTATTGCATGTTGATCAACCCTGAAACTTACCTTTGCATGGAAGTAACAATGTTGCACAAAAACGGTTTCAGGAACATTGATTCAAATAAAAATCAAATATCCTCTGAAGGCGTTTCTGACTAATATTGTTCACCCTTAAGGGAAACCCTCATATGAATAAGGTGTTCTTCATAAGAACATCTTTTGAGAAAAAAGAATGGTAAATGCACTCAAGTATGTATTTGCATGATTATTCTCTTACACAGACTGATCAGCTAACTCAGAAGTTGTGAATTTAAAGGAAAAACAATGCAATGTGCTTTAGGTGATGAAACATAAAGTGCAATTAGTGATTCAGAAGTAGTGAATATTTGAAATGAGTTTTACTGAGAAATTTACACACTTGTGATATTCCTATAAATTATTTTGAATATTGGTCAAATGCAATGAAATCATACGATACCTAAGATTTTTTTTTATTACAAATATCTCATGGTTTTCTACTTACAGCTTTCAGATAAATTACTTTCAATTTGTACACTATGCCATTTTGTTCTTTTGAAGGCAATACAAACATGCTACTTCATTTTACTTCAGAGAAATTGCTTAGTCTTTCAAATTTGTACTAGCTTTGCCTACCTCCTTTTTTCAGTTGTCAAACTAGGGCACCCTAAGAGTCATATAAAGGTATATGAACTACCACAATGGAGTTAAAGCCACAGTATATATATCTCAGCCTTGGTGCCTGCCAACCAGAGGGAGATGGTCAGATAAAGGCTGTCCAAACAGTGGGACTGCATCAGCCACGTGGTGGGAAAGGTTTGGTGGAAAAGCAGCCACTTGGCTTGGGCAAGTCAACTCATTTACATTAGAATTTCCTGCCACGTTAACTGCAGCAGAGTTCTTGGAAGTGTGCACTTGGTTGTTCAGTATGACACTGACATTTTCTGATGGTCTTCACTGGAAAATGGAGAGTCAACAAGCCTGAATCAGTATTATTTATCCCTGCCTTTTATCACTGGCTTCTCTGGTGCAAACCAGGCAAATTTTCTGCAGAATGGGGAACCCTGGAAATCTTACTAGTTGAGGCTGGGCTTCTGGGCTCTCTGCCGTGTAGCTCTTGAAGCCCATTTGTACTGGAAGGAAGCTGGAAACAGGGTTTCCAGCCCAGAGTTAATCCACCAACTTTGTCATATTTGTTTCCAAAATATCATTCTGCTTATCTTTCAAAAATAACGAGGCCAGGGTTGCTATTCCACAGGAAAATTTGAAAAAGAAATAGGAAGCTTTCCTTCTGAGTCATCTTACAAGAGAGTGGGCTTGGCAGGGTGGGAAGGAGGCTGTTTCCCTCGGTGCTACAGCTAGTTGCATCTGCTTTGAGAAAGGGGTAAGTTAAATCAGCAGCAAACAGAACTTCGTAGCTTTAGAAATGTCCCTGCTGAGGCTGAGAGTGTTTAGTTATCTTGGTTAAAAAGTTTCCCCTTTCTGAAACAGTGATATCATCACAACCTTCCTAGATATGGCCCCATTTGCCACAGGACATGTGTAAACTGGTGAGTCCGTGAGGTTTCAGTGACCTGTGATGTGACACCTCTCTAAATACTCAAGTGAAGTGCAGTCTTTTAGCTTTGTAAGGTCATTCACTCCACACTTAGCACTAGAGAAGTCTTTAGAGGAATTGCGTAGGTCAAACACAAAAAATATGCTGTGGTAGGTATATCTTCTGCTATGGAAAAGTTTACAAGAAGCATATGAAGCCTGGCAGAGTCTTCAGAGGAAGAGAAGAGAAGAGAAGAGAAGAGAAGAGAAGAGAAGAGAAGAGAAGAGAAGAGAAGAGAAGAGAAGAGAAGAGAAGAGAAGAGAAGAGAAGAGAAGAGAAGAGAAGAGAAGAGAAGGAGAAGGAGAAGGGAAGAGAAAAGAGAAGAGAAGAGAAGAGAAGAGAAGAGAAGAGAAGAGAAGAGAAGAGAAGAGAAGAGAAGAGAAGAGAACTTTGTCTGTCAGTCTAGGGGAACATCAAGGGAAACAATATGTTGCACAGGAAGACTAGTCCATGGATTTCACTGTACAAGAGACTCTCCACACAGGAATAAAAAATTAGCTCTGTCCAACTAGTCCAAATCTTAGGAGCAAACAGAACCTGAAGGTGAAAAATAATGGCAATTTTTTCCATTCTCACCAAACCAAGTCAAAGACATTCAACATCAGCTTCATATTTGGTAGTTTTCAAGGGGAAAAATTATTACCTATACTGTTAAAGGCCATGGGAAATGAAAATATCCAGATCATGAAATATACGTCACATATCACAGAACATGCAATTCTGTTTCTATTTCTTGGCTCACAACAAATGAAGAAAAGGTATTTGGCATGGATATCCCAGAAACATCTGCAGGAAACAGGATTGGAAAACCATCAGAATTATTAATAAAAGATACAATGGACCACGGGGCTGAAAACAATGGTGATGAGCATGAGGAATGATAAACAGTTCTTGCTTTGTGCGATGGGTCAGGTTTAGAAAAAGATCTGTTTTACAAGCAAGCGGTGTAGAGAAACCATTTCAGTCCAATAACAGTTCAAGATGAAGTTTTTAACGGTTCAGGAAAGCTAATTTTAAATACAGAATCTGCCTGTTACTAATTGAGTTATTTGGCTTAGCAGGCATGTTTAAGTAAGACTGTCAACATATGCCCTAAACCTAAAAATAATTAATCCAACAGCAGAATTGAAACAACTAGTAACAACGTTTACAGATGGAGGAGCACAGGAGACTCAAATATGTGTTTGAGATTCAAAGCCATTTGCTCCTGTCTCAGTGATGCCGATTACCTCGCCTCCAGAAACATATCACAGCTCACATTGTTTAATAAAATGTATTAGATTCAGACATAAAACTCAAGCCTCTGCCAAGTCTAAAACCTTCAGATGGTCTCAAATCAAGTATACGCACTTAGCAGAGGAAAAACATGCTCTGTTTATCTAGGGAAGAGACACACTAAGGTCAAATTCAGATCTAGCTTTTAGCCACGTGCATGGAATGATCACTTGTTCAAAAGGTAGTTTTGACCCATGAATTTCATGAGAACTGCCAAACCTTTCCTCCTAAAATTATACCACTACCTGTATTTAGTGATAGGTGTATTAGACTCCAATTTTCAGATGTAATTTGGGCAGCAGAAGAAAACAAAGGTGCTCTCATAGATTTCATTATATGTAAATATTACTGAAAATATGAGTGTCTGATGGTAGGAGCTCTGAGCTTTTTAGGAGGTTACACAGCTTCAGTGACAAAGAATATTTGTGTCACTAGCTTGGGATGCTCAGTAACCTGCATTCAGTATCAGGCTTTATCCTGAATATCCTAGGCAAACTGAGAACAGTTTTCTCAGGGTTTGGGTAGAAGGTTTTTGCGAAGGTTTATCCAATACAGCCTAAATAGAGGTAAGTAAATTTTGCAACTTCTATTCTAGGGAAAGGTTAACATGTAGGTTAATAATTTTCTTTCCAAATCAGGATAAATTTAAAGTTTATATGTGATGGATTTGAGTTAAAAAATATTGGGAGATGTCAACATGATTTTATCTGTACCTGAAATGATTCATTCCAAGTAATAACATCAACCCAAATGCTCTGTGATTAAATTAATCATTCAGCTGAGTTTTTTCCCCTTGTGGACTTTGTACCCAAATACAGGTACCCAATACCCCCATTTGTTATTAACGTACATAAGTCTATGGGACCTGATGACATGTATCCCAGAGTCCTGAGGGAATTGGCTGATATAGTTGCCGAGCCACTCTCCCTGATATTTGAAAAGTCATGGCAGTCAGGTGAAGTCCCCAGTGACTGGGAAAAGGGAAACATTGCACCCATTTTTAAAAAAGGTAGAAAGAAGGACCCTGGGAACTACCAACCTCTCAGCCTCACCTCTGTGCCTGGGAAGATCATGGAACAGATCCTCCTGGAAGCTATGCTAAGGCACATGGAGGACGCAGAGATGATTCAGGACAGCCATCATGGCTTCACCAAGGGCAAGTCTTGCCTGAGCAACCTAGTGGCCTTCTATCATGAAGCAACCTCAGTAGACAAGGGAAGAGCTACAGATGTCATCTATCTGGACTTCTGTAAGGCCTTTGACACAGTTCCCCACAACATCCTTCTCTCTAAATCGGAGAGATATGGATCTGATGGATGGACTGTTTGATTAATAAGGAGTTGACTGGCTGGCCACGACCAGAGAGTAGTCAATGGCTCAGTGTCAGGATGGAGATCGTTGACAAGTGGTGTCCCTCAGGGGTCTGTATTGGGACCAGTACTGTTTAATATCTTCATCAATGACATAGACAGTGGGATCGAGTGCACCCTCAGCAAGTTTGCAGATGACAGCAAGCTGAGTGGTGTGGTTGACATAAACTGAGGGACAGGATGCCATCCAGAGGGACCTGGACAAGCTTGAGAAGTGGGCCCATGTGAATCTCATGAGGTTCAACAAAGCCAAGTGCAAGGTCCTGCACCTGAATGGGAGCAACTCCCAGTATCAATACTGGCTGGAGGATGAAGGGATTGAGAGCAGCCCTGTGGAGAAGGACTTGGGGATACTGGTGGATGGAAAGCTGGACATGAGCTGGCAATGCACACTCACAGCCCAGAAAGCCAACGATATTCTAGCCTGCATCAAAAGAAGCATGGTCAGCACGTCAAGGGAGGTCATTCTGCCCTTCTACTCCACTCTGGTGAGACTCCATCTGCATCCAGTACTGCATCCAGCTCTGGAGTCCTTAGTATAGGAAAGACATGAAGCTTCTGGAGCAGGTCCAGAGGTGGGCCACAAAAATTATCAGAGGGATCAACACCTCTCCTATGGGAAAGGCTGAGGGAGTTGGGGTTGTTCAGCCTGGAGAAGAGAAGGCTCTGAGGAGACCTTATAGCAGCCTTCCAGTACCTAAAGGGGGCCTACAGGAAAGATGGGGAGGGACTCTTTAGCAGGGAGTGTAGTGATAGGATGAGGGGTAATGGTTTTAAACTAAAAGAGGGTAGATTCAGACTAGATATAACGAAGAAATTTTTTACTGTGAAGATGGTGAAACACTAGAACAGGTTACCCAGAGATGTTGTAGATGTCCTATCCCTGGAAACATTCAAGGTCAGGTTGGATGGGGGTCTGAGCAACCTGATCTTGTTGAAGATGTCCCTGCTCATTGCAGTGGGGTTGGACTAGATGACCTTCTATGATTCTATGGTTTTCTCCTTCTTCTCCTCACCTTCAGTGCATCCTGGGCAAAGCATTTTTTTCCACAACACATGCAGAGGCATGTGCCTCTAGTGGTGCAACACCATTTGGTTTGAAGATATCTGCAATGAATTACAGGATTTTTATTTTTTTTTCTGGGAGCACTGCTTAAAGGAGAGACTGGGAATTCAAAAAATCTCTTCCATAGGAAAATGAGATGCCAGTCAAATTCAGCTAGGTGTTTTAAACTGAGTTGATATGACATGTTTAATTTTGAATTTAAAAAAAAATATATCTCCTGATTCATGTGAAATCAGTTTGATCTAAAATGCTCCAAATTTTAAGAACCTGAATGATCAGACAATGTAAAAAGACTACATTACAGCTAGAAAAGACTGAGAGGTATTTTTATTAAATGCTGTAAATATCTCAAGGTTTAAACAACAGGGAGAGAGAACAGCTATTGAGGTAACAAAAACAAACCAGACTTGAAACTAGAGTAAATAAATACAAACTGTCCCAAATAAATGGAAGCTGTAAATCAGAGGAAAGTGTGAGATGTTACTTCCAATAGGTGCAGCATGTGCAAGAAACCCAGCTTTTTTAAAGATGGAGTGGTATACATATTTATGAAAAAAGTTTGTTGTTTATCATAGAATCATAGAACAGCCCAGGTTGGAAGGGACCTAGAAAGATCATCTGGTCCAACCTTTTGTGGGAAAGGGAGCCTAGATGAGATTATCTAGCACCCTGTCTAATCACATCTTGAAAACCTCCAGTGACGGGGCTCTACCAAGTCCCTGGAGAGGTTATTCCAGTGAGTGATTGTTCTCACTGTAAAAAAAATTCTTTCTTATATCAAGATGGAATGGCACCAAAGAATTTTATGACACCAAAGAACTTCATGACACCAAAGAACTTCATAAATCAAGATCCCAAAGCTGGCTCACTCTTTCTGTCTTTCCTAATTAAAAAAAAAAAAAAAAAAAAAATTGGGGATGTAAAATCAGTTTCCCAAGAAAACTGTATTTTTTTTGGAAGCTGAATTTCCTGTTGGCAGAGCCATTCTGTTATGCCATTATCCATACACCATACATCTAAGTCTTTGAGACAACCTCAAAACAGGCAACACAACCTTGAGCACTCTGTCTCTAATCCTTATCAGTAAAATGCAGCTAGTCAATCTTTCTTTCTACACCCCTAACCTTTTCACATGACTTGTCAAGGTGGATGAAGATATATTTTAGGTATCTATTTCCTGGTGTGTTCAATTTGAGTTAAAATACACCTGAAACCCTGACCTGTGTTCTTATAGCTGTCTCTTACTGTGTATTCTTATCGTAACTAGTATAATGAAACTAACTTTGCTGAGATTTCTAGTTTATAATGAATAAATAGTTAGCGGTTCCCAGAAAAATATCTCTCTCCTAATTAAATTTAGAACCATCTATACATTAGAAGAATATTCCAAATAGCTGAAATTAAAAAAAAAGAGGGGGAGAGAGGGGAAAAAGAGAGGAGGAAAAAGATGGTGTTTGCCAACTGACATCACAAATTTCAGAGACTTGTTAGAGGTAACACTGCTGAACAGAATACCAGTGTGATCACATTGTCAGAAGTCCTTTATACCACAAATCTTGGACAAGAACTGTGGCTATTACTTTCAAAGAAACAATGCTTATTACTTTAGCATCAGTTCTTACAGTTGCTTTCTGAATCTTGTAGCTTTGCATTTATCTGTTGCAACTTCTTTACCTCTGATATTCTGCACAAACTCACAGAATTGAGGAAGACTGAATTCTGGCAGTATCTAATAAGCTGTTACTGGTTTTGCTAAACAAGTGACCTCGTTTAGTGTTTTTTCCTTGTAGAGGTAGATGTACTTGTGTATGTCTGATGTTTCTCTTAGAACAAGCTGCTCGGATAATGTCACTGCTACTAAAAAATGTCAAGGACATACTTATGTCTAAGTTGAAATTCTCTTCATTAAAATGAATGATTGGCTCATTTTCGAGCAAACTGCATAATTGGCTGCCTCTGTGTAAAGTCCTCACTCTTCTCTTTTAAGAAAGAAGCACGTTCCTCTTAGTGCCCAAAACATAGATCCCAACCACTGTGAAGGTGACTCTAATACTTCAGACAAACTAACATTGGCTAACCCTGACTTCATGCTGGCAGGTTTCCATCTCCATAATAAAGTTCACTAGTCAAGGACTTGTGAGCATTTCATTTTGAACTGTATGTAGGGGGCTGACTTTGTTCCACTATTAAAAAGAGAAACAGAGAACAGCCCTACAGGGTAGGACAATTCAATTATACCTTTAAACTCAGGTGAAGAAAACTTCTGAAGTATTCTCTCCAGCCCCAGACAAAAAATCCTGCAAATTTGATTTTGAATCTCCTGACATCAGAATAAGTCAAAGCATTTTTGTTGTCCTGAAGAGGATGGGGCACAAAAGTGTTATGACAAGCTACACCAAATCAGCACACAGGATGTGTGTCCCACACTTAGAAATAGCACACAATTGATTTAAATAGAGCCCTGGCAACATGGACAACAGCAGTAATCCCTAGATGCCACACAAGCCAGTCTAGGACACTAATCACCAAGAGGCGACCCTGGTACCCTGCAGTTAGCCCTTACACACTACCCTGCAGGCAAGTCTGAGGCTGAACTGTCTATTTAGTGCCACATAATCCAGAGGGCCCAGACACAGCCTGTGCAATGTGGCAACAGCCAACGCACTGAAAAATTCAGTGCGTGCCCTGAAGGACTGTGTTTAGTAAAACTATGCTACAGCTTGTGACTTAGAGCAATCACAGAGAAAAGCCCCATCCTTCTCAGAAAGGCTGTGAGTGATCCCTTCCAGAGGGAAGTTTAATGCCTCAGAAGTCCAGTGACAGAAGTGAGTGTCCATCCCTCCCTATGCGGTACATTTCAAAAGCAGTTCAGTAATAAACTCAAACTTCAGAAATTACAAAGAACAGCATACCTAATTAACATTGCTATGAATCATTAAGAACTTACTTTAGTTGCGTTTCAAAAGACTTCTAGAATGAAGGAAATTTTTTTCAGGCTCTTCACCTTTCTTTTTGTTATAAATCTCCTCCTGAAATCTAGCACTTTCAGACACAGCCCTTAATGATGTCAGAAGTGATGCACTGTGCTCTGCCACCCTGGAAAGAGAAGGTTCTTAAGAAGAGCGGGTAGCTATTCAGCTATTAGCCGATGAGCTATTAATTCTAGATGAATAACATCCACTGACGTGTGGACTGTCCAAATATTTCCTAAACCTTTTGATTGTTTGACACTGAGGTGAATTTAGCCAATTTACTAGTGAGCAACTGAGTTTCACAGCTGACGTTTTTTCAGCTGTTGCTTGACTGCTTGTTCACCTGCAGGACACGGAGGTGGACATTTGTGGAGCCCGGGCTTTATTTGAACAGTATCCAGTAAAAAGAAACCTTCTTCTGTGATTGTGAGCAATAAACACTGACAAAAAAGGAAGGGTAACTCTCAGGTTGTGTTGCTCAGTAACTACATTTATAGCTACATAAAAATCAGAGCGCATTCATGCAGAATCCCTTTCAGAGGTGGAGAATCACACAAAACCCCTCCACTATCCCCTCTACAAAACCAATTGATTTTCAGACTTCAGCATTTCAAAAAGCACAAGCATCTTGTGGGAATAGACACTATGATTCCTGACACGACTTCACTGAATAGCAATATTGATAGCTTAGAACAAAGGAAAAATGAGAATATTTAAATCAGGAAGGGCCCAGTGAGGCATGTAATTGAGAGAAAACCTCTGGTGAATGTCCACTGCACCAGTGACAGGAAAGGGCATTGTTTTAATGATTTACATGAATGAGAAAAGACAACTTCATAATTGCCAAAACTACACTGGGGTAAAAAGCTGAAAAGAAATTGTTAGAAAAGCACAAGAGTATCAGAAATTTAAAATGGCAAACTGAAAAAGCCCATTTCTACCTGATTTCATGGAATATATAAAGGAAAGTGGAAATAATTTATGGGAAAATATACGATGTCCACATTTGTTTTTTAGAAGCAAAGCCTATGCATGCAGTCACAGTTTATGCTGGGATCTGGGATTGCAGAAAGCTCTAACTTGTGTCACAGATTTCCAAATAGTGCCCGAGCACTTCAGCAATTTCAGGGGAACGTGGGCCATTGCTGAAAATCTAGCACATGATTAAGTACCCCGTCTAACCCAGTGGTATCTTCAGAGAGTATGGGAGGTGTCCTGCCTGTAAATGTACATTCTCAGCCTAAAGGCCTCTGCACTGAGGTCTCACAGAGACAACTGGTAAGATATTTAGTAAGACCTTCATGTTCCATAAACACACACAGAGGCATTTTAAAATGCAACAGCAGTGAATGTACAGGACTTCACACAGTAGCTTTTCGATACTTCTTTCAAACCAATTATGAAAGAATGAGTCATCAGAGCCAAGCTTTTTGAAAGATACGTATTTGTTCATAAATGGCACACTTTTAAATGTCTGCTAAAATATAGTTACAAATAATTCTACCCAGTTTTCTGGTTTCTGTCCTATTTCCAAGACCTGAGGTAAGAAAGAAGTGCTTTTACCTACCATGGGATTTCACCTAGACTCCTGTGAATATCAGAATGAGACAGTACTTATGTTAAAGCCGGGTTTCCATACTGCAGAGAAAAGGGCTTGCTCAGGGGGGCATTTATTTTCTTCCACTGGCCTGCCTAGTCTCCGAACTGCCCAAATTTTTTCCTTAGTTAAGAACTTCAAAACCTGGCACATGGCTGAAGTAGACTATTTTGTCTACTAATTTTTAGATGTTATGCTCCTGCTCAGCAAGAGAGTCGGTGACTACCCATCAGAATGAGAAAAGGTAGGGTACAGTTATCTTACTCACAGACCCCTTCTGTGACAAGGAATTTCTCCTTCCATCTCAACTCTCAGAGCAGCTTGAATTCAGTATGTCAGCAAAGGCTTAGCACATTTCCTAGTATGTTCAGGTTTCCTGTTCATCCTCAGCCCCACAGGCAAGGGAAAGTAATTTCATGAGAATGCCTGGATAAGGAGTAGTGACAAAATTTTAAATCCCTTGCAAAAAGCTTCCTACATGCACGGTGTTCTGACATGGAAGTAATGGCATATTTAGGCTGGTCTAAGTACTTTCTGGACCACCTTACTGCCTCTGACTTCTTTCCAAAGCTGGACGATGAAAGGTACCAGCACTAACCACAACAGGTCTATTCACATAACGCGTCCAGTTTTGATCAGCCATGAATATACATCGCTACCCAGCAGACCCCGCTCTGCAAAGGTCACTCATTGTGGGCTGTAGTTACTTCCTTGTCACTATGTGTGTTTTAAAATCAGGCCCTCTTCTGTACCAGTATAGCAACTACAGAGGCAAAATGCCAGAATACCAGTATTTTTTAACTTAGCTTTTTGAGTCAGAGGAAATGCCAAATACTTTATCACCAACAAAACTATTTTTCAGAGGTGGAGTCTGGCTATAGTAAGGGATCTCTCCTACACTTTACATCATACTAAATGCCAGCTGCCATGTGGTCTCGCCATGCACCTCTTGGAGGAAGGGTGTCACACTGGTGACATTCTCCTCTGAATCTACTGGCAGAGCTGTGTGGTAGAGGAGCCAAAGGCACTCTAAGCCATCCACCATAGACCAGGAAGCACTCAAGAAGTCACGCTTTCTGTAGTCATGAAGGCCTGGTGCAGTTTTTCTTCAAGGTCCTCTGAAAATCTGAGTGGGGAAAGGACTGTAAAAAGGGAATTAACGACTGCTCTGGAACAACCAACTCCTTTTCAGAGACAAGTGAGCAACAGTGAAGCCAGCAGTTCCCAGTAATAATAGTTTCAGGAGAGATATAGCCCCAGGTTGCATTAATTCACAAAGTGCGCTTAATATTTGGGTGGCTCTTGATAAGAGGAGACAAGTTCTGAATTGTGAATATCAGGCAGCCACACCCCACAGGCATCTCTCAGGGTACTGCTGCTCTTGTTCTGGCTGACCCTGCTGTCTCCTGGGACCCTGGAAAGGAAATTGGAGAGCTTGAAGGCAGAGCTCTTCATTGATACAGTGACTGGGAAATACCCATCATACTGCAAATATGATGATGATGAACCTTGCAGAGCCTTTTTCTGTCACAAACCATTCTGCAGACCTAGACGTGTCAGTGTAAAGCAGATTTCAGCAATCAATTCTGCTTTAGTGTTCCTGTAGTACAGTGCAAAACATTATCTACGACTCTTCTAAACATAGAATTGCAAGAACCATTAAAATTGAAAGGATAGACTTCAAGCCACCGTTATTGTACAAATACCATATATATTAATCATTGATTGTGTCTGATGATCCCTTTTAGCACCACAGAAAGCCATAGCAAATACCAGTTGCAAGTTAAAGAATCTGGAAAATCATAGACTCATAGGATCATTTAGGTTGGAAAAGACCTTTAAGATCATCAAGTCCAATCATCAACCCAACACCACCATGCCCACTAAACCATGTCCTGAAGTGCCACATCTACGCGTTTTTTGAACACCTCCAGAGATGGTGGCTCCACCACTTCCTTGGGCAGCCCGTTCCAATGCCTGACAAAATATGTGTGAAGTAATTTAAGCCTTTCAGAAATCTTGTTTTTTCTAAAGCTACAAAAGATGTCTGAAACCTTCAGGGTAAGCTATGAAAGTGACACCAAAAGAGGTCACAGAAGTTACAGAACACTGCTGTTGCTATGTATACTAGCAGGACTTCAATTTGTACCGTGAAGCTATCTAATTGACTATGCATAATATTCATCTACATGACAGTTGCTCACCTGTACTGTCCCTAGTTACAGATAACTCCTCTGACATGCAGTAATAACCCACATATTGCTGTTGCAAACAGATACACCCAGATTAACGTGGAACATGAGACACTACTTTTATATTGCACAACCCACTTTCCCGTTTCCTGGTGGAGGCTATTTATGGTTGTTAGAAGCACTTTTTAATGGGACCGTATGGAACTGGACATTATACTCTTGTTTTACAGCATGTGTAATGGACTTAACAACTTAACAAGAAATTCTGGGGTTTATTGATTTGGAATAATGGAAAGCAAGCTTGTGTGTTCTGCTTGGTTGTAGGATGTTCATAAGCCACCAATATGATGATGTTGTGAAAAAAGGGAAATGCAATTTTGAAATACATCAGATGAAGTGTTTCCACTAGACATAAGCAACTTCTGTTTAAGATAGATGAATCTAGAGAAGAACAGCTGCAGAAATGGATTCATAGGATAATCAGGAGAGTGTAGAGGCTTTTTAACAGAGGAAACCAGAAATAATTTGGCCGTTTTATTGAAGGAACATCATCTCAGGCACCTATAGGTATAAATTGTTTGTGACTAAACACAGGCTCAAAAACAGAGACTGATGAGCATTAGCTATAAAAGACCCTGTTGGTAGGAGCTGTGAGAACAAAGATACTGTTAGATCTAGATATTATCAAATATATACATATAAATAATAATTTGATCTGTTTAGGAAGTGATTTTATAACTTAGCTACAGTAGCAGAGGACTTGACTCAGTAAGGAAAGAGATCCCTTTCAGTTCTACAGCTATCACATTATGGCAGAGCAGTTAGTTTAGATATACATCCTGTACTAGATAATGGAATTTAGCACACAACGACTAACTTTTAAAAACACCTCAGGGGAACTTCTACATCTATACTGGCATTCTGATGTAAGCCAAATCTTCTAACTTTGTGTACATGCAACATTTGCCCACACAGCACAGAGCTGCCAAAGAGGACAAATAAAAAGAAAAAGAGACTCAGACACTGCTGTTGACAGCATGGCCAGTGGTCCTTCTCAGTGCAATTTGCAGTTATAAGCAGACAAACCCCACAAAAGGAGCACTCCTCCTGAGAAGGACAAGCTCTTGCCATGGACATTCTGCCTGTGTCACAGGCAGAATAAAGGGCTACATGAACTATCGGTCTAACCCTGCAGGGGTCTTATGCCCATAAACAAGAATTTTGCAGCCATTTTACAAAGAACTACTGTGCAGATTCTACAGTTCCAGGGTTCTGCAATGAATTTCCTTGCAAAATCAGTAAGAGTTATTATGCTTCATGAAGTACAAACAACTCTATAAAATCCTCAGTAAAACCACGCTCCAGGGTTTTCAAATTCATGATATCACAGTCCTGCAATGTGTGAGAGGTGAGATCCTTTATTTTTACTCTTTCAAGTTCTTCCAAGACTGAAAGATTAAAAAGACAAAAACAATCCCCCCCCAGCAAAAGAACTGTTCACCTATACTGAATCTAAGACTGTTTCCAAGAAATCTTTTACAGAGTTAAAAGTTGAAAGCAGAAAAGAAAGGAGAGATTTATTTGCCACAAAGTTGGTAGCTGGCTGACTGCCATGCAGTCAATCATGCACCATTTGAGGAATAAGATCCTAAATTTGGAGAAAGACTCATCCTCTGTATCCACTTGTCTCAAAAGTATCCCATTCTGAACCTATGCCACAGTTATGGAAATACCACAACAGCAATGTAAAATGAGCACTCAGACTCTAGTGTTCCATACAGGAAACAAACACACTGAAAACCCATTTACGACCCATGAACTCTGCACAGCTACAGGTTCGTGGCTTCTACAAGAAGTTTTCTGTTTGGAAACAAATCCACTTCACTGCCTAATAAAACTGAAAAGAAATTGAAGAGCTAAGTGAATAATAAAGCACTTTTCTGAAGTTCTTCGCTAAGAAGCAGCATTCACAGCTGGAAAGTTTTATGAACAAAACTTTTGCTTGGCTATACCATTTCTTATAGCTAATGCATCTGTTCTACTTCATAGACTTCTCAGTGTGGATATATGTGGAGTAATAGGTTTACACCTGTTCTTGAGAAACTTGGCTTTTGCTTTAAAGGAAGAAGAGAAAAACTAAAGAGGTAGAAAGAGTTGTTTTACTGGTTCCTTTTCTGCCTCTCTATCATTTGCCTGGAGTAGATTATGTTCATAGAAAATGGAGAACATGCACACAGAAATTAATTTGCTTGTGTTGTTTCCAACATTTAGATATCCTTATGCTGACTCGTTAGTGTATTCTAGCTAGCATATAAACCCTAAGCAACACAAGAGCCAATGCTGAGCTCTGCAGGGACAATAAAACACTTCCCAGGTATCCTTGAAGATCCAAAAAAGATTGCTCACATTGTGAACAAGTTTGACAGCAGAGATAAAACAGACACAATTAGTAGCTGGGAACCTGAGATCTATGCTAATGATATGTCAAAAATAGTGTAAAGTTTTCCCTGCAGGTGGTCAGGCAGATGAAACATTATAAATTACCAAAAAAGAACTCTGATTTGAGTCTTCTCTTCATTCTTGTCTTAACGTCTCATGTGGAATTAATTTCTGCAAGGAAAACTGTGCAGAAGCAAAGTCAGAATAGCATGCCTTAAAGCCTTTTTGACACCTCTCTACACATCTGAGCTTTATGCAAGAAATATTCCCTCTTACAAACCTGACTAGCCTCTTTATGTCACTAACATTCTGGTATTCTAGCTGATTCCTTAATTAACTGACTTTTATATCCAGTTTTTAAAGCACACTAGCCAACTATGAAGGAACTGAAAGGGCTTTTTGTTTTGTTTTTTTTATATAGGCACTTCCTAATCATTATACCCTCTTGCAACCCCTGGCCAAGTATGCATTTTTAGTGTTACTCTCTGTGCATCTCATGGGTTATTTAAACATGTTACTTTAGGTCAAGTTGAAACAAGGTGAGTCTATTAAAAAAGTTTAAAATGGAGCTGCATGCTTTGATAAAGCATGCAAACCTTTTCCTTTCACCTCAGTTTTATAGTTACTCAGATGTAGTTATTACTTGATCTCTTTCTCTGGCCTTTAATAAAACTTGTCTCTATTCTGTGCCTGGAAAAATAGTTCTTAGAATAATTTCCAATCGCTTTTCACTCTAAAACGTTCTGATTAATTACCAGTTGCTTTACATAATTTGCTGGACTGTATTTTTGTTTTACGACAATTAGCTTTTCTTAAACAGGTGGATGCTAATATATCACACAGCCTTGAAATCTTCTATTACGGTGGATCCACCTAAATGAAATCCAGCTTCATTTCAGTAACATTTGCCAGGTGGTGTAATGCTTTGATTATTTTATATTGGGATTATGAACTTACCTTCTTTACATGCTTAGAATTGTTCTACGAAATTTCTACTTAATGTTCAGTTTATGGCTGGGAACACAGCTTAGGAACGAGCCTTTTATGCACTAACATAAAATATGAGAAATGTAATCGCTTGACATATTTAATTGCTACTTATGTAAAAAACAAGTTGGTTGTTTAATTTTTGTCCTTGTAAATACCTATTTGCTAAATTAAATATTTCAGTGTGCCTTTCTAAAGCACACTGGCTAGAGTCACCTCAGACTTCCAAATGAAAACAGAAATATTATTCTACATTCTTAGACTGATCCAATAAATTTAAATTTAAATCTGGGCAGTTGCTTTCTAGCTCTAATACAGTCACCATTAAAAAAAGCCAAATACTCTGAAGTCTTTACTGTTCCAGAAGAGGGAAACCAATGATGAGAAATTCTGACACTGTGGGCTCTGGGAAATAGCTGGGCAATCCCGCAGAGAAAGATGCAGGTGTCTCTGCACTGAGGTAGCCAAGAAAGTGCACCTCTGATTTCGCCTGACTCGAACCAGCTCTGAGTCATCTGAGCCCACAGGTCCCCCAACACTCTGCACCTGCGAGGACTTACTCATTCAAGAGCAATCTCAGACCTGAGTTTATTCTGTGAATTTGTGTGCTTTTTAGATCTTCCTAGATCTAGGTCTTTCTAGATGTTCCCAGTCCTGGGAACCAGGGGCAGAAATAACCCCAATGTTAGTCAAGGGGAAGAGTCTGCACAGGAGTGTCTCCTTCATGTTCCTGAGCCTGAAGACAGAGGTTTGTCCCCATGGCAGGACATGCTGGAGGAGCTGAAGAGAAACTATGGTGCTGTGCTGCAGCTACAGAGGATGTGAATTGCCACTGATTCGTGGCAAAAATCAAGACACAAAGGCTAATGTCCTCTTTACCTCCACAAAAATTCTTTCCCCAAGACATCAGTGTCTGACACAAGTCCAGGGTTGAGATTTACTCTGTATCTAGAGCAATATAAGTACTTTGTGGACAAGAGCTAGTATAACCTGCCATTCAGAGTGAGGCTCCGTGGTGGCAGAATGGCTCTTCGAAGCCCTTCATCCGTAGTTAGTCCAAAGTGTAGCCAAATCTTCCAAGGTTAACAGTAGATGGGAGCCCCTGTCATGGGCCAATGCCTACTGAACTAAGTACTAAAAAAATAAAAACAACTATCACCCATTCCCCACAGGAAATCAAAGCCATACCAGCGCAAGGAAAATAACAGAAAGAGTAGAAACGCTCAGCTAAAATCACTTATTCACAGAAGCAATCATTCTCAGCAGCTTCAAAGACAACAGGAGAGAGGTACTAGTACCTTCAGATCCATCATCTTCCCCGTCTTCTGTATTTTGCAGGCTGGAAGCGTTGTGTGCAAATGAGGAGAGCAAGAAGAACTGTACAGCTGGTGTGCTGCCACATCCCTGAAGACAGCTGATACTCTCCTCATCTCCACATACAGAACCGGTAGCGCTTGCTGTGACACTTACAGAGCACTGCTATAAACCAGGACTCCTGCAGGGGAAAGGCAGAACAGACAAAATACTGGTTATTACTAAGCATCCATAACTGAACTGGAAAAACATTTTGTTTTGCTGTTATAAAACTCATTCAGTGTTGGTCGAGACACTGTGGAGATCACACAACATAATTTCACTCAGCATTCAGGAAAAAAGGAACTCAATGCTCAGAATCTCACCTCACCTTGTGGAAAATTCTGAGCCTAAATACAAAGATGCACAAAAGGATAGTGAGAGTTCTCACACGCCCTTAAGGGTCACCTTAATACCTTAAGATCAGCTGTATGAGAGGAGTTACCCAAAGCAAGATGACATCTGTAATTGTTAAAACTGGGGGTCAGTCACTGTGAATTCCCCACACATTTCAGCATGGCTAAGTCAGCCACAGACCCTGCTCTACCTCACACTTCACTGAGTCAGTCGTCTGTTCTAAAACTGGAAATGTCGGTGGATGGCACACTAACAATTTTTTTATCCAACTCCAGGCCTTGACAGCTTGTGTCCTTCACTTCTCTGTTCTGTATTTCTATTCCAGTCCTACACAAACACCAGGATAATCTGGTATTGAAGCTACGGGCAATTACATGCTATCCAAGTGCCTGAACACCTGTGTAGCAGCAAGAATATTAGACATTCAAGAAGTGCAAAGTTAGTGCTCTTGTCCTGTCAGTAACATTGTGCTGTGTCTCTGGGTCGTCCCTGCAATCTCCAGGTAAAATTCATGCTTGCATCATCATCCTTGCTGCTTATGACTAATCTACCTGTAAAGGAGGCATAATGAAGGTTCATCTACTGAGATTATAACTACACATGCCATTTTTACAGTATCCAAATCTGTTGCTGCACAGCCACTAAAGAGGTGGCCCTTTCAGGAACTTCTGCTTGCAGAAGCCTGATATGACACGAAAACATCACCAACAGATTTATGATAGAAACCAACAGGCATACTGGCTATCACTGATCGCTCTCTTTCCTCCCATGAACACAGAGCATGCTCACAGAGCACTGGAAAAACAGCTGAGTATATGGATAAAAACACCCCTGCACTTCAATGCTTTGCTGAATTGAGTCTTGACAAATGTCCTTAGACTCCTCGTACCTGCCTCTCAAGCACATCTGCTTACTTTCAAGGATGCAGATGTAATAAAAGCCAAATCTGTCTTGTTCCACTCTGTCTTAGGTACTTTAGTGCTTTAGTCTTAGTAATGCTAAGAGCTTACTATTTACAACTCTGTAACCTTTTACCTAAGCCACTGAGGCAGCATTTCCAGGGCCTCTGTGTCAATATTTTTCCCTTATTCTTCCCATCCTATTGTACTCTTATTGTTGCTCTCACAGCCTTGCTTTTGCAAATACTGACAGTGTTGTTATGGCAGGTTCTCATGTTCAAGTACCATGGGCACCACTGGCATGAGAATCCCCCCTCTCCTTGCTCCCCCCCTTCATCCCCTTTTTTTAGATTTTTTTTTATATATATACATGTATATTAGAAAAATCCAAAGTACAGCACACAAGGAAGCAGTTCAGAGCCATTTAAATCCTCAGCAAATATTATCCAATAATTTATGTGCACAGAAGCATAACAACCAATCAGTGTGCAACACTGGCAACTAATCAGCACACTCCAATCAGCACTAATAACATTCTAATTGGGAACAACCCAGAGGGAGATTGTGTGGGTCCTAATGAAAAATATATATAGCATTAGGGGAAAGATGTCAAAAGCTCATCAGAATCATCATCATCATCATTGCAGCCTGCTGCTCTGGAGAGAGCCCCCAGAGGAGGATACTTGTCTGGGACCCTGTCCCTGCTATTCCCAGGTGGAATTTTTTTATTTTCTATCTTTCTCTTCTTTTGATTTATTTGTCCCCAAGAGCAACTTTAACCAGAAGATCCATCAGCTGTGGACCGGCCTCACTCATAAACCTTTTCGTAAATGAACCTGTCTCAACATCCTTCATGTAAGAGTCTCCTGGGCTACTCCCAGGTGCCACTGCTACAAGTAGCATAAACAGTATGTTTCTTGCTCTCCAGCAACAGTGGTATCTCTGTACACACGCAGGTATGTATAAATTCATAGGTATTTATTTATGCTTGCAGGCACATTATGCCAAGTGGCAAAAGAAAATCATAACATTCTTTTGAGGCACCCATCTGTTTCAGTGTGTCAGCATTGATGTTTAAGAAGAAATCTTTCTTTGACTTATTTTGACTTTTCTAGTGTCCTCTTTTGCCCCTTCTAACTTTATCTCAAACTTGTAAAGTGGTTGACACCAGATGGTTATGCAAAACCTTTTTTGTTTGCCCTGATACACTTGAGAAAGTGTGTAAAATATGTCTTCCTAATGTTCCCCACAGCCACATATCCCCCTCTCTGCCCTGAAAAAAGTAACCATCTTTACAGAGTTTACTTTCTGTCTTCAAAGCTGTGGTTTTGCAGTGTTGCACAATGAAGCACTGGACATGTATTTGAAGATTAGCTGCTTCCTCTTACTTGAAGATGACTGAAAACAGCACATTCAAGCCCAGTATGTCAAATGCAAGTCCCAGATGATGGGATAACCACTGGAGCCAGTGGTCATCATCTGTGCAAATTGTTACTCCTAACAATAGAGCCTTGTCCTGCCAGAAATCCTCAAGGCTCCTTTGCAGTGAGCTTTGTGCTGCAGGCTGGGTCACCTCTACTATGGGTTTAAGATAGAGGCAAGTTACAACAGAAGGGCAGACTGAGCAGCTCCTACCCCTTTCTCTCTGCCAGTCACCTGTGTTCAGTTGACACCAGCACCCAGAAACAAGGAGGTAAAAAGACTCAAATCATGCAAGTATTTCACCTGGGTACATACTGCACTGTCTCCACTTTGAACACAACTGCAGCAGGTCAACAGACTTAAGAGACCGAAGTCTAAAGCTCAAAACTGGGCTGAAACCACAGTGAGGAGTCTCCTAACGTGTAGACAGTACGAGGAATAATGAGAAGGTCTTAACGTAGCAGTAATATTTCTGGCAATCGTAGGAGCAATCTACTATATACACCTGGAAAGGGTCATTACAGCATCCTACCTATAAGCTTTTTTTCCCCTCAAATGCTCTTTTAAAATAACTTAGATGTAAATGAAGTTGGCCTAAAAGTCTGGTAATATCTTACCACTTCGATGGTTTTCCAGTTCTGCTTTCCCTGTAAGAAAGAGCATTGCTTCCTCAGCTGCTTCAGGAAAAGCTAATGTGATGGTCACAAAAAGCTAACTATTTGGTTAAATAGGCACAGAGGAAGCAACTATCTACAAGGTCTTTCAGAAAAAGACCAGCTGAAAAACAGAGCAGAGGATAGGATTTCCACTTGAAAGTCTTGGCTTAATTTAGTAGATTCCAAAGTAGCCAGTCATATATGAAGCTTATAGGATTCTTTCAGGTTTCCCCTGTGGTTTCTCTGGGAAAAAGCAAAGAGTCTAGACACTTGCTACAGGTAAATGAGGTATGCTTCATTTTAGATGCCTATAAAGGTGAGGCAATTTTAGGTTAGATTTCTTTAAGGTCCCTCTCTGTGGGAAAGGCCATATTGTAATGCATCCTTCCTTGCGCCCTGTAGCATTTCATAAATTCTTCTCTGCAGGAAACTGTATGTTTCAGCTGTCGTGTTCCAAAACCTCTCAACTGCTATAAATTTTAACTTGATCATGATATACCCAGTCTTAACTATTTCTTTCAATAAAACATGTTTTCTTACTCTCTTATGTAAAAATAAGATTTCTAAATGTCATATTTCAACAATGAGAGAAATATCATTATAATTACAATCGTGTTATGAAAATCATTTTATAGTTTTGTTTCCTAAAGGGATAGAAAATGAGGCCAAATAACATGATACAGAAGGCAGTTTCAGAGAAAAAGCACTCCCCAAGGTGTTCATAGCACCTCCTATTGTTTACTAATATATTAAAACTTGCTGACAAAAGTGTTGCTATACAATAACAAAAATTCAGGTATATGTCTACTATAGATTATGTTTTAAAATATACCTCCATGAATTCAAATAAGCCACCCTTTAGCAAAACAGCAGATACACATAAAACTGTCTTTTCAGGACCTTGGAGTCTGAAACCTATTGCCTAAATTGGAGTTCATATTGAAAAGCTCATTCTGTTATAACGATACCAAGTATATCAGAGAGGAAACATAAGCTGCTACATTTCTGTACCTAAGGATCAATCTCCTCCCCTTCTTGGCCTTGGGTATAACCTAGTCCTGTAAGTCAGCTATATCTGAGTAATGTTCCAATTTAATATTGACTTAGGTCATGGACACACAGGAGAAGAATCAAAGACCTTTCCTTGCTGCCCAAAACTCAATAGAGAAGAGTGATGCACAAGAGATGGTACCCCTCCCTTCACGCTGTTACCTCTGCCCTAACCAGGCTCGTTTTACCTCCATCGCAGTGCTCAGATTTTCCTGGGCACGTTGTTCTCTTCCGGGGCTACCTGATCATTTGCTCTTGGAAAGTACCAGGAGCAGTAATGTCCGTGCTTCAGTCCAGAAGCTCCTTGTCCTAGGGCTGCTTCATTCATTTCAGTCACAGGTTTAGTCAAAATGTGTCCACAACAGAAATGTAAGCCTCCGGCCTGCCAACAGCAGAGGAAGCTGTACTGCAAGACCCCGCTGCTGCCTGGCATGCAGTCACTGAAACTGTTGGCAAAAAATCCTTCTTAAGGCTGCAGACTCAAAGGACTTCTATTGCCTTAGTCTCTTTTGTTGCCCCCTCCTCAAAAAAAACCCAACAAAAAAAACACCAACCAAACAAAAAACCCCCAAGCACCCATTAAAAATCTCATAAAAATTCAAAATAAACAAACAAACAAACAAAACTTCTAACTGAGGTGGTGTTTCTGTGAAGGGGACATTGACTGCTGATGGACAGAATAGACACTGTCACTGCACCTCCATTCCTGTCCCGTAGTCTGAAATCCTATTCATCAGCTTCTCGCTAATTCGCCTTCATCCCACAAATCAAATATGGGGACATAAAAAGCATTCATCTCACTAGTAATGCTCTGAATTGGGTTACGATCCTTGCCTATGCAGAGGTGATGGATTATTGCACTTTTGATTAAAAGATTGTTTTAGAAAGACAGCAGTATGACATGCTACAGTTCCTCTGATGGGCTGCATTGAAAGTGCAAGATGTGACCTCATGTTTATGTCATATCTCAGGCTATCCTGAGGGCTCTGAACCTCATTTAAAAGCAAACTGGTCATTAAAAATAAAAATGAAAAAAAAAGTATCTACCATCCTGTCAGACATATCAACATGTCTTTTGTAATAATGTTCCTCTCATACAAAAATGCATAGGTGGATCGCTGAGAAAATCCTCTGCAAGAACCTGGCTTTCAAAAAACTTTCAAGAAGTCATATCTTTTTGCTCTCCTTTTCTTTTCTTCTTTTTACTTCTTTTTCTTTGCCTTTTCCCAATCTGTACAATTTCCATGCATTTAAAAGAAAGACCTTCTACACAAGCACAGACCACATAGAAGTCCGAAAGTAGCCAGTGGTGCATTGTCACCTACATTTTCAGGTCCTCTGACCTGTTTTTGTGAGTCTGTCATGGTTTAACCCCAGCCAGCAACTAAGCACCACGCAGCCGCTCACTCACTCCCCTGCCACCCAGTGGGATGGGGGAGAAAATCGGGAAAAGAAGTAAAACTCGTGGGTTGAGATAAGAACTGTTTAATATAATATAAAAAGAAGAAAACAAATAATGATGATGATAACACTAATAAAGTGACAGCAGTAATGATAAAAGGATTGGAATATACAAATGATGCACAGTGCAATTGCTCACCACCTGCCAATCGACACCCAGTTAGTCCCTGAGCGGTGATCCCCCCACACCCACTCCCCCCAGTTTCTGTACTAGACGTGACATCACATGGTATGGAATACCCTGTTGGCCAGTTTGGGTCAGCCACCCTGGCTGTGTCCTGTGCCAACTTCTTGTGCCCCTCCAGCCTTCTCGCTGGCTGGGCATGAGAATCTGAAAAATCCTTGACTTCAGTCTAAACACTACTTAGCAACATCTGAAAACATCAGTGTGTTATCAACATTCTTCTCATACTGAACTCAAAACATAGCACTGTACCAGCTAATAGGAAGACAATTAACTCTATCCCAGCTGAAACCAGGACAGAGTCTTTCCCAAATTCACCAAACTCAGAGGACATCTTTACAAAGGAGTGCTATAATTACAATTTACCTCAGAATATCAGTTAATTTTTGTTTCATGCGTGGAGAACAGTTTATTACCCATCTTCATTCTTAGCGCATTTACTTAATTTGCTGAGGCAAACCAGCCAAGTGTAAAATCAAATTATTTAAGGAAGATTATAGGATAATAAGGTAGTCAGCATTAGTATAATAATCATTGTAATGTGCAGAATATTGCGTATTCTGTGTTTTATCATGGAAGGTACAGCAATACGCTAGTGAGTAAACTGACTAGAATTTTCTAGTGGCAGAAATATGCTGGTCATCTACTTCTCTTTCTTAAATAACTTTCCCTTTTAAACCTCATTTAAAGATGGAAAGTTCTAACACTTGATTGCATCAAAGGGCATAAATTTACAGAACAATGTTTAAGTGACTATCTCATGTGATTCATTCTGAACCCAGTAAAAATCAACACAATTCAATGGAAAGGATTCCCACTGTATTTTGTATGCTTTACATCATTACCTGTAGATCCCAATAGATAGAGAGTCTGATCTTGGAGTAACCCTCCAAAGCATCAGCGAGCCATCATCATCACGATGAAGTGAAAGGCTAATTCTTGAAACTTTGCTCCAGTGGAATATTCAGATTGAGGCCATTTATAGTACGAAATTATTTTCTTAACCCATCTGCCTGCTACATGACATTAACTCACTAAGGGATGGGCAGGGACAATATCATAGAAACAAGAATACCTGTGTAAATCATGGAGATGCATTGTGTCTCTCTGTGGGACTGTCTTACTTCAAAAAACAGCTTTAAAAGCATTCGTAGGAAGATAATTAATAAAATCAAGTATATAAGAGGGTTTAAAACACAACTGTCACTTAGGTTGACCTTGTAAGGTTGAACACATGTAAAATAATTCCAGATGAGAGTTATAATATCAATTTTCGCATAGATGTCTTTTTTTTCAAGTGACTGATGTGTCACTTTCAATTTTTCTATTTCAAAAGGAAGCAAAAAAGTGCACAAAAAGAAGCAAGAATTACCACTAAGTACTGCAAGACAAAATTCTCATTCCAGCAATTGGTTCCCCTAGAGATATCAAGAGATGTCTCTTCTCATGGCTTGCAAAAATGCTTCAGGATATACACACTCATATTCGCACTGCTCCAGTTAGGATTTTTTAGTATAGACGAATTTTCAGCTAGATTTGAAAGCCATGTGAAAGTTACTTTATCCTTCTCCTGGAGTCGTATATGCAGAGTTATGGCAAAAGGGTCAGGTTTCAGCCATGAATGCCTTTGTTGGTGGAATTCTCCAGAACAAACCATTCATGTCCCAAACTTCATTGTTTGTAGTACCGAACAGAAAACTTGTACATGCACATGATATCCTTCTATAGTCACTTAACGGATTCCTCTGTTCATGTAGATATACCCATGCTGATGTGCTCTGTACATCTTTTTACTACTTATCACTGTGTCAATTTTTCTAATTTTGAACACAAAACTGGAACAAACATTAGAAATTTTTTGACAGTGTGCATTAAGGCTTCAGGAAATGTTATTGACTAACTACATTTTAGTTAATCATGGATTTAATGAGTAATATTCATCAGTGTCTCTGATACCTCTTCAAACATATTTAAATTAGGAAGCCTCCTCTCCACAGCACAATGCTGAATTTCACTGTATTTATTCTGTGCTATAATATAATCAGAAACTGCATCATCATTATCAGACAGATCTCACAGACTTCACAGGGACTTAGGCACAGGATTAAAGCTTTCCTGAGAAGGATAGAATTACTTGTGCGAAAAGACTTTGCTCTTTTGTGCTCATGGCTTAATTTCTTGATCCCACAGATGAAAAGATCTATATGTCACTATCTAATCCTAACGTCTTGACCCACACAGCTTCCTCCCTTTGGTAAATTTTCAGAACCTGAGAAATGTTTCACCTAAAAAGATTTTTTAAAAATTGAGAGTACGTGAGCTGATCCTTTTTATCATTAACCCTTATTCCAAATACTTTCTAAATATAAATATATTATTACATACACACATATACATTTGTTTTATTTATATATTTATTTTATATATGTATTTTACATATATGTATATATATTTCCATATATATGTACATATATCCATTTCCCATGCCTGCCTTAAATTTGGCTCATCTGTATACCTGGAATTTTCTGTTACATACTTCACATGCCTTAGCTACTGAGCAATTTCCCTCTTTTTCATCCCAATACTGAAAGAAAAGTTGATGCTGAAATAGCTAGAACAGTGCCTTCATCATCATGTTCCTCTCTTCCTCTCCCCTGCCTGAGCTGTGTGTGAAATACACAGGGATGCCATGCTCTATATTGCCTTGTCTTCTATAGAAAAATACATCAAAAACCAAGGGTGGATGCAGTGTAGCAGCAACATAGAAACTACTTAAGCCTCTCAGAAGCATGATACCTGCCACATAGCACAAAACAATTAGGAGATGAGAGATGGTAAGAGCCAACACTGATTTTTAATAACATGCTGTGATTCATTGGGCTACTGAAGATGTAAAGTACATTGCCCAGACAGTCAATAAGTAGAGCTAGGCAAAGTACAGCACAAAGGTAATTTCTAAATAGAATTTTAAGCAATCGTTGTTTATCATTTTGCCAGCCACAGGCTCTAATGTCTTTGGGGCCTGTCTGGAACAACTCAAGGGATCAATCAACTGCTATCCATTAAAAATTATTTGCCTTTTGTTTATAAATAAAATTTACATAGATGATTCATAAGTCACAGAAAAATAGTAAATATCAGAAATTAGGTCCTGTTCTTGCCTGTGCCAGATCTTCCCAAATACAGACTTGGTCTTTCTTGTCCTCATCTAGTCCCTGTTTGTTTGTATTTTTTTAAGGCTATATCCTCAGTGTTTGACCTCCAGACAAACATAAACTAAGCCAGTCAGGAAACCCTAGTGACAGGAAACTCGAATCCATCAAAGTATGAGTCAGTTCCATCTCTAAGTCAACAAATATGTTGCCCTTGATTTCATAAAACGTTCAATTAGTCCAAGAAGCAGCTATGACCATCCTGGCACTTCCCCTACATGCTCACAGTTGCACAGCAGTTAAACCCTGCCTTTCCTCACCAGCTGTCCATGCAAAATCCAAATTTGGATATTTATTACTGAAATAAATCAGTGATTCATTTGCAAAGTCAACAGCAAACATAAAACCAAAAGAAATTAAATCACACATATTTCTATTGACTGTAACATAGAAAGGAAATGCCTAACTGAAAATTCTTCCTGAAAGCAAAAAATATCTCCAGTAGTATACAGGAAAACATCCCTTCCATAATAAACAATTCAACAAAATTTTACTGGGTTCCCAACTACAAAATTCATTGAACTGGAAAAATAAAAGGTCATGAATGTTACCCAGAAGTGTACTGCAGATGTACACAGATGTTTCCACTAAAACTCCTCCTTAGTCCAATGACAAGAATTATACTGGTACAGAGAAATCACAGAGAAAGTGATGTATGTAGGTAGGGCACCTCTTGTGAAACAAGAACCAGCATCACCCCAATGAGATTTTGCAATACCACCTATATTGGGAAATAACAACATACTACATCAATTAAAATTAGGTCCTTTGGTTCTTTTCAAGTAACCTAAACTCTCAGAGGATTTTATACTTGATTTTTAGTGAAATTGTGGTGTTCAGAAATAAAAAAATCACTTGAAATCAGTAATGTCATCACAAGTGGATGGAGGTTTTGGATCGAGTCTCTTGCATAATATTAGATATTCTTCTGTGCAAAAAATAGTTATTCCCCTTAAAAGAAAGGTAAGTGAACTGCTGTGATCAAAGTTTCTCTATATACTACACAACTGGTCCTTGTACACTATAGGTTAAAGCACCAAACTACTGACACTGAACTTTAGATCAAAGCGTGGATGCTGGCATGGAGAGCTGTTCCCTCAGAGATTTAGTGTACCAAAAGATATCACAGAGCTTCAGAAAGCCTTGCAGAACGTATGAGGACAGATGTATTATACAGTGAATCAGGAATAGTTTATCCAAAAGGCAAACAAAAAAAGACTACTACTACTAGAAAAGAAAAGAAAAAAAAAAAAAAAGAAAAGAAAGCACCTCCTTCCTCCTCCCACATAATCAATTAAAAAACATTTGTTAGCATCACAGCATGTAGCCATGCCTCAGCCTGCAAAAAAACCCAAGTTCTTTAGTCTCATTAGGAAACCAGGACACATTCAAACAGGTCCAGTGAGGTATGGCAAAATACGCAGCCTACAGCAAAGCATAAAGGGCCAGTTCAGAGGTGTCAGAGCGATAGTTTTCCTTTTCTCACAGATAGGTTACTGTACAGCCAGGCTGAGGAATAAGTGGTACCATTTTGTGAAACGCTGCAGGGCTAAGAGGAAATAAAAGTAAAGTACTCTGAAACAGTAATAAATTAATAGTAAGAGCAACAGAGGAAAAAACAGGTCACTGTATCCAAGCACAGTGACAATGATATTGATAATTTGCTAAGTGTCCGTTTCAGATTTCAGCATTGCGGTTTATGTCATTACTGCTTCCAAAACTACATTGTTTAAGCATTTGAACAGATATATTGCAGAAAACATTAAAAAATTATTTTATCTTTCCATTTGCCTACAGAGCTCATGGAATTTTCTCCAAAACTATTCACCATTTCAGAATTTGATCTTGTCAGATAACACAACCAAACACTAGTGTCAACTGCTATTTGGAAACCACAAGATGCTGCATATTTGGAATTGGCAATCTTTCTTCTAATGTCACGAGATAGCATTACTATGTCCTGTGCTTTTTCAGGAGAGTGACGGTACACCTTGCGACTCTCTGCAACCATAAAAGATTTCAGTGCAATTTTTGCAAGACTAGATATGGTGTACACCAATGTTCTGTCCAATTTTCCTCTCTGCAAATTATTTCTCTTTAGTCTTTTTAAAGGTTTCATCTCTTGGTGTAAAATGTTCTTTAACCCAACAGTTGTACCCCTCAGAAGAAGAAATGTCAGTTCATGGTAGTAGTGCCTTTGCCTAATGTTCCACCTTTCTTCTACATGAAGGATTGTCCTGGTTTCAGCTGGGATAGAGTTAATTGTCTTCCTAGTAGCTGGTACAGTGCTATGTTTTGAGTTCAGTATGCGAAGAATGTTGATAACACACTGATGTTTTCAGTTGTTGCTAAGTAATGTTTAGACTAAAGTCAAGGATTTTTCAGCTTCTCATGCCCAGCCAGCGAGAAAGCTGGAGGGGCACAAGAAGCTGGCACAGGACACAGCCAGGGCAGCTGACCCAAACTGGCCAACAGGGTATTCCATACCATGTGATGTCCCATTTAGTATAGGAACTGGGAAGTGGGGGCGGGGAATCGCCGCTCGGGGACTGGCTGGGTGTCGGTCGGCGGGTGGTGAGCAATTGCACTGCGCATCATTTGTACATTCCAATCCTTTTATTATTGCTGTTGTCATGTTATTAGTGTTGTCATTATCATTATTAGTTTCTTCTTTTTATATTATATTAAACTGTTCTTATCTCAACCCACGAGTTTTGCTTTTTTTCCTGATTTTCTCCCCCATCCCACTGGGGCGGCAGGGGAGTGAGTAAGCGGCTGCATGGTGCTTAGTTGCTGGCTGGGGTTAAACCACGACAAGGATGCAATGCAAAGACAAAATGTTTTCATTGTAACCAAGATGGTCTTAATCAAAACTCACAGATAAACTGAATTCTTCAACAACTCATTAGCCCAAAGCTATATGCAGCTTAGGTAGAGTAGCTACAAGCATGTTTTGGAAAGGAAAGAAATTATGCAGGCAGATTGATGAGGTGTTTAGTACCACTTTGGTTCTCATGGCAAGTACCAGTACAGCCGATTTCTAAGTGCATCCATGCCTAGAGTATGCTATGTTCTAAGCAGGTTACATGTTAAACGCTGTGGGTATGCTACATCTACAGCTTTCTAGTACCAGTTGTATACTATGATCATACTTTCTTTCCAGTGTCACAGTAACCTGACAGAAAGCTGAGCAAGCTGACCTGATTTTTCAACATGTGAAAGACCTACCAGAAGTACTTCTGACAGCCAGGTCACTGTTTAATTTATTCCTTCTTCCCAGGCAGAGAGAGCTTAGTAATATTTTTTGTTCACTGTTTCTCTCTTATTTTCTTCCCGTAAGCAGCATATGAAAAGGGAAAGAAAGGATTTCTATTCTGGACTGACCAGATTACTATCTTTATTAGTAATTTGGAAGATGTGATAAACTGCCTGTGACTTTAATCCACGGAATTGGAATGTACTTGGTATACTGGCAAATATAAATGAATAATACAAAGCTGTCCTTTCAAGCCTTAAACATCGGCACTGCTACCCTCTTGCTTCTCTCCAGCTCCCCAGTTTTCCTTTGTCTGTGATATGATGTGCAGAGCACCAAAGCCTATTCCCAGCGTGTGGCCCAAAATGCATCCCATATATCAGGACTGCAGTGGAATGACAGACTCATTCAGACTGTCTGTGAAAGACTATTACAGAGAAAAAATGGTGACTAATTAGCAAAATACCCGACGGGGTGCAATGGTGTGAGTCAGAAATCAGTTGGAAATAACTACTTAGAAAACGTCAATGCAGGAAGGGGCAGCCGTAGTAAATAAACTACAAGAAGGGGAGATGAGAGATTCAAGTTCACAATTCAGCTTGGCTACAGACATCCTGAATAGCTTTGGACAACTCAAATGGACCAACATTTTTTTAATTTGGATGCCCATATCTGTGCATTAAATGTTACAGTTTCACCAGAGTTAATACTTCTGCACGTCTAATAGTCACTGCATTTTGACACCTCAAATACACGTTTAGAAGTCTAAAGTTCAAGCACCTCCACTTGAAAAGTAATTTTTTAATCTTAGTGTCTCAGCTTTTACACTAAACATCGTGTAGTAGATGCTAAAAGATCTGTTGTGTTGGCTGAGAAACTGATGGATTAATGATAATTATATCGATGATGACAAAAAGACCAAAACCCTAAACAGAAATAATGTACCAAAACACCAGTGTTATGGGAAGCTTCACACTGAGGCCCTGAGGAAAGATCATTCTATTTGACACAGCATTAATGCGGTCATTAGAGTGGTAATTTAAATTATTTGCAATACCATATCTTCTGCTAAGTGTATTTCCCAGTGGAAAAAATACACCAACAACAGATATGATATTTGTTAGATTAACAACTTCCATCTAGCCTTATTTGAAAAGAAATAAAAAAAAAGGATGTGGTCTGTAGGACCTAGGCTGCATACTGATGCCCTCACACCACACCCCAATTCTGACATACCCACGCATGCCCAATGGAAAATGACATAGTTGAGGTAACACATAAGCAATCTCATTTTCTCACATCACCATTGTCTATGGTGCACTTTGTGGTCTCACCTAGGTTGTTCAGGAGGTCCCTGAGCCATGTCCAGTGCATAACCAGCGAAGATCGTACAAGCTTCACATCTGGTGTGATGGTGGACCTTTACAGCATCATAAAAGAGAAGCATAAGCATGGTAACAGTTTTGCAAATAAACCTCAGACTAATTCCTCATGCCAGTTCATACCTGAAGAGCTATTTCAGGTTTTCATCTGTCATTTCAACTTACTGCTGATACCTGAAGTTTAGACAACCTTGCTGGCTGGCTAAGTCTCAGTACCAAACTGAAAGGTACTTTTCAGCAGGAGCAACTGGAGAGAAGATGCAAAATAATGTAATGCTACAACTGACTACTGTTTATTTTTTTAATGTCTGGTTATGCTTTTGGAAACAAAAAGCGTATGTAAAAAGTAAGACTTCTATCTTACTGACAGACTCATATGAACCAGTTTCTCCTATCTCAATGTTATATGCTTAATTACATTTATTGCACCTGTTTCTCCATGTTGATCACTTGCCGCCTTACACAATGCTGGACACTGTCCCAACAGAATTACAGGCAGCCACAGTCCTGGTCTAAACAGGTGAGAGATGGGGAGCGGAGGCAGCAGTGGTGCTCAATATGATGAAAACAGACTGACGAAATCAATGTTTTACCTAAGGCAGTGTGAGCTAAATACGAGCAGATAAAGGGATAGCCCAGGTATGCTCCAAAGCTGAGGTGAAAAGGCTGCAGAGGAAAGAAGGGCTGGAATCAAATGCTAGTCCACATAAAACAGGGAAAGTCCAGCCTGAACTGGTGTTTTTTTATTATCTTACCATAGGTGGGTTCATTGCAGCTGCTTCAGATCACTAAAGTCTCTAGCAGTCCTCTATCTACAGAATTTTTTGCCCACAAAGTTCATTTTGGGAGACTTCAAGGGATTACAAATGCCAAATCAGGTGTTATAATAAATAAACAGTTTTTTACTAACTAGATCAAGACCACAACTTCTCATACATTTTCTGGGTTTGACCCAAAATTGCACAGCATCCTTCATGCCCTAACTCAGGCACAGTGCATTGGTAAGGAAAATATAGGTATTAAAAATTGTAATTCAATTAGGTATCAGAAAGATTTGAAATGCTGACTAGATAACAAGGAAGGTTGCTGGAAGAAAGGTTTAGAAATAACACTTTGTATTCATAGTCAGGGAACTGGGTACTTGGTTCCTTCTGCCTCCTTCTACCAGGATTTCCCACACAGGAGGTACTGGAAATCACACAGATGTTCTGTTCTGGCAATTTTCATTTGTAAAATGACACTGTAATAGGTGTGCGGCCATCTATGATTTAGAGAAGCTCTGGAGACACCCCCAGATTATGGTGGAGACTGAACCAGCCTCTTGCAGTGTCAGCAATCATTAACACACATGGGGAACTAAGCTATCCTTGCATCCAGCCTCTCCTTTGGTTCTCTTAAGCAGAGCTGACCTAACCATGTTGTTCAGAAGACACTAATGAAAGCATACTTTAGAAATCAAAATACCATGAAAAGAAATCCTGTGGAGAAGTTTCTATGATATTCAAGCAATTACCCACAAATACTGCTATCTACAGAAAATAAATTACTTGATTAGCTTCTGTTTGAAAAGGCAGCTACTGAGTTGTGTTGTCACCGTAGCAGATAACAGAGATGCTGCGCCTGCAGGCACAACATTTGGGCATGATACAAAACAGAAAATAGCAAAGTTACCTCTTATAAATGTACCAGTTTTTGAACAGCAGCCTGGATGTTTAGGCAAAATTCTGCTTCTACTGCCATGAAGGTACTAATGCATTTTAAAACCCCTGAGAACACTGACATGAATAGAGCAGCACAGATGTGCACTAGTGAGAGATCCTAGTGCTTGCTTTCTTAGAGTCCTTGAGTTATGCAGAACATACGACAGAATTAATTTGTCTTCACTTCTGCCTTTTCTGCAGTACACTGCTAACACACACTCAAATCAGAGCTGCTCCAGCAACTACTCAGCTTCTTTCTTTCACCTGTATTTACTGACATAGCAATATATGCATGCTTGGAAAACTTTTATTCTTCTCTCTTTTTAAAGCTGTCAGTTTATGCTTGGCCTTCCAAACACTACTTCTTCAGTCTGCATCTACCTGAAGTCTCCTCTCTGAGCCTTTCAGCTTCTCCACTGTGAACTCTAATTTCTTTTTCAGATCACTACAACTCCCATGTTTATTTCTCAGACAGGCATATTGTAGAGTGCTGCTATGTACCTACTGCTTCCTTTTGCTTCCATTTCTACTTTGAAAACACTGCAGTTCTAGCAGGGTATTGCAGATAATATCTTGGCCTTTCTCTAGACCAGGCTTCTGCTGTCCCCATTCCCAGAATAATTTAGAGATCCCACACAGTGACTTAACTCTTCATAGATAACAGTTTCCCCTCTTCCCAAACTCAATTAGGAGTCCAGTAGTGGAAATGTGTGCCACATTCATTCCTTCCAGCCAAATTCTTAACATTTCATTCCAAATTTTCGAAAATATTGATTGGGATATAAGCACAGTCTTGTCAGAGGAGAATTTGGGTCTCTGCCAATGCCCTTCATTAGAAAACCTGCTTTCTTTTGTCATTTATATACACTCACTGCATGGCACTAAATATGCTTAAATTTATAGACGACTGTTAGAAAAGACCCAACAACATTGTATCAAGTAAGTCTATTCTCTTGTCAGTGCAGGACATTTCCCTGTAGTTCAGTGTCAAAGCCCTTACCCTCTGTAGAGTTTTAAGGAGTTCAGAAGGTATGAATTCCATCCATTACTTCTCAAAAGCATCTCATCTGCAAGCAGCCATTACCGATGCAATATTATTCATAACAGTTTGCCCAAATTTCTTTTGAGGGTTGTTCTTCAGGCTTTTGGTGATTATTTTTACTGATTATTTTCTCCTCCATTAATTTAGACAATGAATTTATGTTTACGTGCACCAGGTTGGTTGTCATCACACAGAGAGATAGTCACAAATGCTAGGGAAGATAGGCGTCTCCTCTGGTGAATGAAGATAAACTTCCCCAGGCAAGTAGTAAGCACGTGAGTCTAATCTGACTGGACTCTGCAAAACTTCATCTCCTCCTTTCGACTATAGTAAGATCCTAGGTAGATTAGGCTTCCTAAGCTAAAATACGTTCTATGAATATAGTCCATATTTCCTAGAGATCTTCATAGTCAGCTTATGTACAATTGCCTTTTTAAAAAATAATTTTCTATATAAATTAGCTCTGCCTGACCTTTGATCTTTTCCTGTTATTGTTCCACAGGCTTTGGCTGTATCTAAAAACCTCTTCATTGCTGAGCAATGCAGGTGGTACTGCCTGTGTTGGTCTATGATAGGGTGTTTCAGTATTTACACTTCAGATTTGCCACTACTTTTCCCTTTTACTCATATTCACCATTAAACTATCAGGCATTATGAATTCTAGTTTTACTTTAGCATAACTGCCTTCCAGGTACTGCTATTTCACTGTGCATCCTGATCCTTTTCAGTGAGTACATTTTCCAAGAAGTATATACCTCCATTCGCCACTTCTATTTCTGTACAAGACTTTACATAATTGCTTTCACTTGCCAGGTGTTTTTACATGAGGTATATCTGTGAATTAACTCTTAAAGGAAAAGACAAATGAGCTTGTCTAAAAAGCGATTACCTCAAAGTAGTTCACATGCTAAGTTTATCTGATAGCTTATCTCCCAGTAAAGTATTAGTTTTTCACTACTCCGAGCTGGATTTGTTTACTGAGTTCCAAAATACCTGCTTATTTGTGTTTTCCATCAACTTCTGTCTTTTTTTCCCAGCCAAAACCATCTTTGGTCTAGTTACATCTTTTGAAGGACCAACTGATTTGCTACTCCACTATGTCAAAATTCTGGTCCATTAAAAGATGTTTGCGTGTTATGTTTTACTAATGACACTTCTAGGTGCTAAATGTCAAAACAATTTGATCAGTTTAAATAATTAAAAACATGAGTAAAGGCAATTCTACTGCATTACCCCTCACTCTATTATGAATAGATGATCCCCAACAAGAAGTCGTCATTCAAAGAGCAGTTCTGGTCCCTGTTTTAGAAATGCAAATAAGATGGAAACAACGTGTTAATTTGTATAGTACTGAGCCAGCCTAGCAGCTCCATAGCAACCCTCTTCCTAGGTCCTGTGCAGGGAAAAAGGACCTGTTTAGCATGAATCTGTATGAAGGATAAAATTAGTCTTTAGCTGGCTGCAACATGCTGGAGCCGAAAATCTGCCTGAGGTATGTTCCATACTTTCCAAAAGCAGCAGCTCTAGATGTGCAGTTATAGCTGCTTATATTTTTTATTGAACATCTATGGCATATGTTATAAAGGAGGTTAAATTAATTGACGTCATGGTCAGTTTGGGTGTTATAATTGAAAAAAATCTATGTTAACAAAGTAGCTTAGAAAAGACAGTTTCCTAGCCTCCTAAGAAGGATAACTAATGACATGAAGACAAGTAAAAGACAGGCTTACAGTGGGAGTTGTTTTAGTTATACTGATGACAAATAATCAATAACCAGAAGACACAGATATAGAGAAACAATTATTCATTCAATATCAAGTAAATCTGTTGCACTTACCTCTGAGGAACATAAAACATTTTCCTGGAGATCTAACAAGTTTAATTTGAGACTACCATCATTCTTACATTCTATGTGATTATCTGAAGTATGTTCGAGCAACAGTAAGGCTTTCAAATTCTTGTTTAAGTCCTTGTTTGTGTACTGTTAATTATTCCATGCTGCTTTCTCTTCTGTAAGAAAATGATTACATTAACTTTTACTTATATATTAACTTATGATTTGTATTAGCTCAGTATCCTGCATGGATTCTGTACAAAGCCAGCAAAAACTGTAACAGTTTTAAACTTGAAGTGTAAAAATGCATATAAAGTTGGCCATCTCCATCTGTCCATCTTAATCTCCCAGCTGAGTCAGAGACAGATATACATCATTAGTTTCCCTTTATAGCTCATAATCAGGATTGGGCAAATATAACCATTTCCAAACGCGATTATAAAATTATTCAATGAGTTCTGATCCTGCGAGGACACCTAGTGAGCAATTCCGTATAGAAACGAAATAGTAACTGTTCCTATAACATACACTATGAACAAACATTTTCATCAAGCCTTTTATTGCAGACAGGTAGTATTATTGCTGGTTGTATTACAGCAGCTTCTAAAGCCAGGCAGTAGTTGCAATAGGCTCCCTATATGCTTTCCTATAAGCGTACAGAAAAGAGAAATCTGTGTCCCAAAAGTTTACACTCTAAGGGAAAATTAGCTCACACATTTTCACGAGCACTTACACAGTCTCTGGTAAAATAACTTTTACAGCTGGTTTTAAATATTTATCCCGCTGTTATTCCTGTGACTGCCACGGGGCTGTGACTGTAGGCTTTCCCTGGAGCAGCCCCCTTCTGGAGGGGCTCTCCAGGGAGGGAGCGAGGAGGCAGCTGCCAGCCAGGTGCACCTGGCCCTGGGACCGCTGCACCCAGGCGCTCCCGGCCAGCAGGGAAAGCAGGCGAGGTGCAGGGGAAGGGATAAGGAGAAGGTCGCGTGCATTTCGCACAGACTGCACAAAACTTGACAGGTCTGTATTTGCAGAGGAAAAGAGAATGCCCCTGAGACCCAGAGCCTGATCCAGCAGCCCTCTGGATTCAGTTAAGAACAAGGCATGGTATAAAGGCAGGCTTTCTTGCCCGTGTTTTCTCATTTTTTTCCAGGCAGGTTGATTCTCCAGGTCACTGCCATACTTTAATCTGCACGTAGTATTTGAATGTGGTTGCAATCACTGTTTTGTTCATGAGACTGAAAAAGAGGGACAGAAAAAAAGCTCTCAAAGTTTGCAGAGTTTTGATAAATCATTCTGATGTTTGACCCTCTCTAGCTATAAAATATGCAAGCTTTGTATCAGAAAAGCAACTACAATCAACAAATGATCAGCTATTGAGTACCTTAGCTACGAAATATGCCATAATATCTTAATGCCATTTCAAAGGAAGGAAACATTTCAAAGAAAGTCTGTTACATTGTGTCTACTTGTAACATCTTAAAAGTTGGAAAATTTGGAAGAATACCGCATTCACCCTCCAAAGACAAGATTTCATTTTGTACAGTACATAAATAAAATGTTTGTTGAGTTGTGTATACAGCTGCACTTCCCTAAGGTTTTTTTCTCTTCTTTGCAAAGGCAGTTAACTCTCTCATTGAAAGACTGCATATAAGAGACTCTGGGACTCTTCTAAATTAGTAATGCCCCAAACACTGTTTATGGCAGAAGTCTTAATTGATAAGGCCTCCAATTTCCACCTAATTAGTGCGCTAGCCAATTTGTCCAAACCCTCACTAATATTTGAGAAGTTGCCAGGTAATGCAACAGCTTAATGAAGAACAGAAATAAGCTATAGAAGGAATTTTTGCTACACCTCATGGCATGAGCATAGGGAATCCAAAATACCTGTAAAACCTGTGAAAGAAAGAGCACACAAATAGATGAATGCTTCGGTAAATTCATTAGTTTTACCCTGTGCTGACATTTTTTCATGCCTGCCCTTTTTGGGTCATCCAGACACATTGTCGTAGTTTAACCCTAGCCAGCAACTAAGTACCACGCAGCTGCTCACACACTTCCCCCGCCACCCAGTGGGATGGAGGAGAGAATCAGGAAAGAAAAAAAAGTAAAACTTGTGCGTCGAGATAAGAACAGTTTAATAGGACAGAAAGGAAGAAAATAATAATAATAATAATAATAATAATACAATAATAATAATAATAAAAGAATAGGAATATACAAAACAAGTGATGCACAATGCAGTTGCTCACCGCTTGCCGACCAATGCCTAGTTAGTTCCCAAGCAGTGATCCCCCCCAGGCCAACTCCCCCCAGTTTATATACTGGGCATGACATCACATGGTATGGAATATCCCTTTGGCCAGTTTGGGTCAGCTGCCCTGGCTGTGTCCCCTCCTAACTTCTTGTGCCCCTCCAGCCTTCTTGCTGGCTGGGCATGAGAAGCTGAAAAATCTTTGACTCAGTATAAACACTACTTAGCAACAACTGAAAACATCAGTGTGTTATCAACATTATTCTCTCTTGTACTGAACCCAAAACATAACACTATGCCAGCTACTAGAAAGAAAATTAACTCCATTCCAGCCGAAACCAGGACGCACATTTACACTTTCAAGAAACCTCCAGTCTAGAGGTGGTAGCTCTGTCATTACATTGAAAATTGCCCCCTTACATTAATGGAACTAGCAGAGAACAAAGGAGTTAATGTATTTGAAAAAGTTAATTAGGTATTGTTGGAGAAATATCTTTCTTAATCTTTTGTGAAAGCCATTCACAGAATAAACAGTAACATGTTTGTAAAAATAAGAAAGATTTAAGAATGGGTATGGAAATTCTTAAAGCAGACATTTTTTTTCTACCATATACACATTGAATATTAAATAGTACTTACTGAAATGATTGTCTGAAAATATTTTGACAAACTTCAGAAAAAGAGACTTGATGCTGATTTTATTTATGTAATTATGTTAAACATCTGAAGCACAATTGCCATGTTATGTTATTTGATGAGTTATTTTGTAAAGAGTAACCTAAAAGAAGCTTATTATCTGGTATTGTTTCTGCTCTGAGTCTTTTTAAAGTTATCCACAGACATTCATAGTTACTTGAAAAAACTAACACTTGGGAAATAAAAACATTTATAAAAATTGCTGCAGAGGTTCTTTTGGCATGAGTCTTCATGCTAGTAGTCATGAATAGTTGGATGACCCAGAAATGGTAATATCGTAGACCTATAATGATGTGAAAAGTGTATTGGCTTTGTGTGGCAAGGTTTTGGTAGCGGGGGGGGTTACAGGGGTGGCTTCTGTAAGAAGCTGTGTACGAGAGAGCCCATACCAGCCGGCTCTAAGACGGACCCGCCGCCAGCCAAGGCTGAGCCAATCAGCGATAGTGGTAACACCTCTGTGATAACATTTTTAAGAAGGAAAAAAGTTGGGACGGAGGAAAATGGCAGCCAGAGAGAGGAGTGAGAACATGTAAGAGAAACAACCCTGCGGACACCAAGGTCAGTGAAGAAGGAGGGGGAGGAGATGCTCCAGGCGCCGGAGCAGAGATTCCCCTGCAGCCCGTGGTGAAGACCATGGTGAGGCAGGCTGTCCCCCTGCAGCCCATGGAGGTCCACGGTGGAGCAGATATCCACCTGCAGCCCGTGGAGGACCCCACGCCGGAGCAGGTGGGTTCCCGAAGGAGGCTGTGACCCCGTGGGAAGCCCACGCTGGAGCAGTCTGTGCCTGAAGGACTGCACACCATGGAAAGGACCCATGCTGGAGCAGTTTGTGAAGAACTGCAGCCCATGGGAAGGACCCACATCGGAGAAGTTCGTGGAGGACTGTCTCCCGTGGGTGGGACCCCACGCTGGAGCAGGGGAAGAGTGCGATGAGTCCTCCCCCTGAGGAGGATGAAGCGGCAGAAAATAACGTGTGATGAACTGACCGAAAACCCCATCCCCATTCCCCTGTGCCCCTGGGGGGTTGGTAGAGAATCCGGGAGTGAAGTTGTGCCCGGGAAGAAGGGAGGGGTGGAGGAAAGGTGTTCTGAGATTTGGTTTTATTTCTCATTACCCTACTCCGGTTGATTTGTAATAAATCGAGTTAATTTTCCGCAAACTGAGTCTGTTTTGCCCGTGACGGTAACTGGTGAGTGATCTCTCCTGTCCTTATCTCGACCCACAAGCTCTTTGTTATATTTTCTCTCCCCTGTCCAGCTGAGAAGGAGGGGGAGTGATAGAACGGCTTTGGTGGGCACCTGGCGTCCAGCCAGGGTTAACCCATCACAAAAGCGAACACTGGAAAGAATGGCAGAGAAAAAGTTAAATAATCCTGATATCAACTCAACATCCAGTGTCTGCACCCAGTTTACTAAAGGAAGAAAAACCTCCATTGATCAGCAAAGCATCATTGATTCTGCCTTTCACAAAGTCTATAGCATCTAAAAGGAACCTGACAGATTTGAATAGCTATCTAGGGCAAGAGCCACTCACTCATCAAAATTAATGCCTCCTAAATGGCTTTGAAAAAGTGACCCTTGACAATCATTATACAGAATGCATAATATACACAGAGCTGCACATAAAAATGATAATGCCTTATTTCACTGAGGGAAAGGTTAAAACATGACCTCTCATTTTACATAACATCATTTACAAAACTGTTATTTGATTAAAAGACTACTTAACATCATCTATGCCTAATTTAGTGTGTTTAAAATTTCCCAGAACAATAAATATGAAGATCAAATAAGCTGAATAATCCAGGAGCGCTTTCTGTCAGAACAGCCAAACCACCCTTACAGCATTGGCTGATGTAGCTCAGGCTCTTGTTTTTCTTGTTTCTGATTTCATAGCATGGCCAGACATCCTCATCCAGATGCAGCCAAGCTGAATTAAACCATTCCTGCCCTCACTAATGTTATCTCCTCAGCTTTGTTTGAAAAGGGGACATGGTGTGCCACTCTTAAACTGTGCAAGTCAGAATGGTATCGCTGTAGTGACTATGATTACCTAAAGTAGCAGAGGAAGTGCTCCCACCATCTACTTCTACTACCAAAGCTATGAACACTTCCAATGCACCTCACAGGTGTGAGGAGGGATGGTATCGTTTTTAAGCAGCACACAACCTTGGAAATAAAGCAGTTTAGGTGAGTGGAGCTTAATTCAGGCACACTGCTTTGCAAATACACTTTTGCTGCTTCCACAGTAGGCTCAGATCCCCTTGCATGAGGCAGAACCAGCGGGGATCCCAGGCACTTTATGCAGACTTCTGCACCCCATTCTTATCATCAAAAGTGCCAGGAAGCACAGTGTGGGAAAGCTCTGCATGAGGTGACTGAGGTCAGCTGGGATTTCGAAAATCAGCCATGCCATCTCTCAGGTGGTGGGTTCCAAAATCTCCCCGAAGCCTGTTCCTTCAACTTGCTCCCTCACAACTCCAGGTCTAAGAGTTCACTAAAGAAGGTGCAGTCACACAACAGTGCAGAGATCCATCTTGTGTTCATTGCTTCCTCTGCCTTCACACTTCTCTGAGAGCACTGAGGAGCAGAGAAAAAGGAGATACTTGATATGGCTATACAGGTGCCAGCCTACATGTAGTGCAGCTTATGCTGCACTGGGTCTGAACCAGGCTGTGGGGACACCACTGTTGTAGGAGGGTTTATTTGCTTGGCTCAAGGGTGGGCCTGAGTTGGCCATTTGTGTTTGCACCAATAACTCTCCTAAGTAAATCGACACCTGGTTTTATGAGAACTTTCACAGTTATGCTCTTTGTCTGCATCAGTTTATCAAACTACTCACTTCAGTATGGCCATTTTTGGACATCGGACATCCTACTTCCATTTTGTTTGCCATTTCCTCAGTTTTCACTACAGCTAAAACACCTGAGTATTCACCATTACAGTACCATAGACAAAGGACTCCCTTTTACAGCGACCATACACACCTTAATGCCAACCATAGGAGGTGGAAGAATAAAGCAGCAATCCTTCCCTTGGTTGTTTCCAAAGCTGAATGCATTATCTCCTCATTAGCAAACATATTAAATTATGGCATAAAAAGATGGGATGCAAACACCGACGTTCAGTGCAACCTACAGCATGCAATGACATTGGTCTTTTTGGCAGTTATCATGTATGAATGTATCGATCTTAGACTTTCATTAATTTAAATGAAAATATCTTGCATTCAAGAAATGAAAGCTACATAAAAGCATTACAAAAAACATTTGCTCATTGCCAATGAACTTTATCAAATCTTAATACCAACTGTAGCTGAAAAAATGCCTGCAAAATTCAATTACCAGGGAAAATAATAATGCTAGATTCTGAAGGAGTTTTATTTACTAATGTCCATAAATAAAAATATTTTCATCAACATAAAAATCCAACGTGTTTATCACAACTCAGTTTATTTTCATACTCCATAGATATTTCCCCCATGAATTAAGATTCTTACTGTTTTATTTGTTCTTGTTACTTCTTTTTTTTTTTTTCAGATAAACTCAATTAGGAATTTTTTTCCTACTCATTATAGTTAATTTTCTTTGTTAGCTTAGAATTTGAGCTCATGCTTGAATCTGAAGAGAACCATCTGGATCACATGCCTGGAGAACTGAAGCATGAGGATGAGAGGGGAAAAAGGAAGGAACTTTCTCAATCTTCAGACAGCGTTTTGCTTTAATTTCTCTCTTTCACCACAGCTATGTTTTGTTGCAGTAAAATGAAGTACTCACAGGAAAACAGAAATGGTAAAATCATGTACTTCTAAAAATTACTAATAGGTTCTAGATATAACTCCAAGTACACAAAAAAACCACATGCAGAATACCGAGCCAGGAAAACTAAAGCATTCATCACTCACTGGCAGTATGGCACCATAAAAATCACAAGTTTGAGTAAAATTTTCAAAAGACAATACTCCCACACTGAGGAGAACTGGACTTTTTGATTTTACAGAGAATAAAATTAATCTGAAAGCTTTCTACAGTTCAGAGAGTAAACAGGAAATTTAAACACCCTTGAGAAGTGATATCCCAAATGAAATTTTGTTTTTAATGGACTAAGATTTTATTTTAACTTAATTAAAATGTTATTATCTCATTTAAACTCCTTTCAGCTTTTTGAGTAAAGTAAAATACAACTTCTCAAAACAGAAAAGAGCTGTTTCAAAGCAAAGTCAAAGTATCCTGTTCTGTAAACATCAAAATAGAATGCAAATGAATTCTTTTCTTTTGCTGGGCTTTTGTCTAAACAAGAATTCACTGACATGGGCATGCTTCCACAAAACGTCTGGGTTTAACAAAAACAACATTTTTGATAGAAAAAGCTTTTGTCCAAAAATTTCTGATTAACACTAATCATACTGTCTTTAAATGAAAGTCAAATTAACAATCAGCTACATTGCAGATTTTCAGATTTATATAGACACCTGAGTATGTAGATAGTCCCCAGCTGGAATATTTTTATGTAAATGTATACATTCCTTTTGAAAATGAGAAGTAGCCTTCTAATCCTTTCAGATACTTTTGAGAAATTAATTTAAATCTGATTTCGCTATCCCATTTTGAACTATCCTTGTTTCCTTCTTTCTCAGAGAATATGCAGAAAATTCTCAGTTTAAGCTCAACAGTTTAATTTTTTAATTATATTTTGTTTAAATAAACATTGTTTTGGGAAATCCTGGCAACTATTTCCCAGAACAGAAGGTAGGAAAGATTCACCATTCATGTTGGACTGTGTTTTGTCATTCCTACTTGACAACAGAGTCACATCAGTAGCTGGACTAATGGATCATTAGGGAAGGATTGGAATATTAGCACAGTTGGCTCTGCTCTACTCTTGGCTGCCTTGTTTGTTCTAAACAAGTAATCCATCTGTTGTTATTTTCCAAAATGTAGAGGAGGAACTAATAACCAGAGCTAGGGAGCTGCAGTTGCCACGAACCTCCTGGCTGGACTAAGCTGGCTGCTCTACATGTTATCCCAATTCCCAGCAACTGACAGAAGATACCACCAGCATTTCTAAAATAGCCAGCTCTCTTCATCTATCTAAGTGTAGCTTTCATTGCTGCAATATTTCAGACCACGTCAATATTTTTTGAATGCAGCAAGAGTATGTTATTCTACACTTTGCTATAGTATAAAGAATACCAGAGAAACTGAAGCAGAACAAAGCAGCAGAGAAAAGAGAAAGAGGGTGGGTATAAAACTATTTCTTCCAAGTTTCCAGAAGAAATAGCCACCTGCATACGGACAGGCCTGATTTACCTCACTGACCTGTATATCTCAGTACATAAATCAGCCATGTTGTTCACATTTCATTTTCATTCTGGCGCAGCTCCACCATTCAGTGTTTCCAATTTTGTTTCAGACAGTCAAATCAGTACACCTACTAACATCTGTACCAGCCATTGTAACCCAACATTTCTGCATGCAGCCTGCGCAATCTCACCAGAGGCACGTTATCACCTCTTCAAGACAACAAGCTACTTGTGTTCTTTCATTTTGTCGTGGTTTAACCCCAGCCAGCAACTAAACACCACGCAGCCGCTCACTCACTCCCCCCACCCAGTGGGATGGGGGAGAAAATCGGGAAAAGAAGCAAAACCCGTGGGTTGAGATAAGAACGGTTTAATAGAACAGAAAAGAAGAAACTAATAATGATAATGATAACACTCATAAAATGACAACAGTAATAATGAAAGGATTGGAATGTACAAATGATGCGCAGTGCAATTGCTCACCACCTGCCGACCGACACCCAGCCAGTCCCCCGAGCGGCGATTCCCCTGCGCCCACTTCCCCGTTCCTATACTAGATGGGACGTCCCATGGTATGGAATACACCGTTGGCCAGTTTGGGTCAGCTGCCCTGGCTGTGTCCTGTGCCAGCTTCTTGTGCCCCTCCAGCTTTCTCGCTGGCTGGGCATGAGAAGCTGAAAAATCCTTGACATTAGTCTAAACACTACTGAGCAACAACTGAAAACATCAGTGTTATCAACATTCTTCACATACTGAACTCAAAACATAGCACTGTACCAGCTACTAGGAAGACAGTTAACTCTATCCCAGCTGAAACCAGGACACATTTGCATTCACTTGCCTTTCTCAAAATAAGAGTTATATGGTCACCAGCAACTGGAACAAATCTTGAGTGGGCTCTGTGCCTCCCTCCTATCTGGGGGAGAATCTGTGAGCTGCCACGTGGAGGGTGCCATGCAAGATGTGCTTTAGTTTACCAAGCTGATGTGTTAAAAGCACTTCTGTACATGGGCCAGAAATGGACAGATGTCCTCACAGAATACACCCTGAAATGTTTCACAGAGAAGGGCTGCTAAGAGAAGTACTAAGAGCTCAGGATTTCAAGTGCTGAAGTAGTGCCTAACTGCAGTTCCTTTATGAATACAACTACATCGGTATGGCTCAACATTGCAAATGCTCACACTCCCAAATCCCAGATAATGGCAGCAAAGAGAGAAAAGAGTCTGCAGTTTGTCAGACTAAGATGGTAAGGTATAACTTAGGTGGTAAAAGCCATCAATACCACAGCAACCACTGGAAGCAAGCAAGCAACACAGTGCCACCTGGGATCTCAGCAGTGCTGCAGACCCAGCCTCATCTACAACTTGCTGCAACCACCTCCAGCCCTATTTTAGCACAGCTGCTACCCCAAGAGTTGCAGTCCTTGTAAGCCTTCAGAAGATAGTTACCTGCTCTCTTCTACCATATCTGCTCCAAAGGATGGCCTCTCCTGATCAGAACAGGGCTGTTAGGCCCCCTTGCACTGACCCGGCCCTTTTACACAAACCTCTGCAAAGCTGTGAGAGCAAGAACCCCATCCTGAGATGGAGAGCAAGAGCTGAAAAAAGTTGACTGCATAAATACAGCATAGTCATACCCACATTGCTTGGATTTATATCTCCAGAAAAACAATCCTCTTTCTCCTGCCCTTTTCTTATATACATGTCCCATTTACTTTTTTTTTTTTTTAATATATGCACCAGAAGTTTCACATTTACTTTTTAAAATCTGACAGACTATTTGCAGTGTCCCTTGACACGGAAATAAACACTGCGATACTTAATGAGATTAGGCAAGTCAGCAAGTTTTCAATATTGCTGGAAAATAAAATGTACTTTTTCCTTGCGAGCTCCTGAAAACAACCAGGAGAGAAGCATGGAATATTAGATAATGTTATTATTAGAAAACAAGGCTAATGGTTCTTGTACTAATTAGCTCCCTATTGAGACTACCTTAACACATTTGTTCTGCTTGATACATAGTTTAGTTACTAAAGAGCTAGTCTTCAATGATGCAGGTTTTCTTTCTTTACTTCATAGCTTCTGAATAGCTCTAATTAGAATTACAATACTATTTGGAAAGCCTCTAGCTAAATAATTACCGGTTTTCTGAGATAAATGGTTATTTAAAGACTAGTGTATGAATTTCTCATTAAATCAGAGTCTATAGTTGATAACTGCATGGACACCAAGCTTGTCAGAGTCATCAGCATGTAAACTAGGGCCAGGCAAAAAGTTTAAAAAGCACAAATAAGATACCATTTGTGGTTTTTAAGTAAGTACAAATGGTTTCTTATTTATACTTTTCAACTCTGTCCTGATAGAGGCTGGCTATGAAGATTATGCAGGACAACACCTCCTACAGCTGCAGTTAATATTATACATTTGCTGCCATAATTCCATAAAATAAGGACACTAGTGAAGTCATAGAAGAGTGTATTCTGAGTTTCGTTTCTGCAAACAAGAAATTGCAATTTATCTCACAATGAGCAAGCCAATCAGTAAGGGCAATGTTCGGTACATAAAGCTGATCTTAGAAGATTTTCTCATCAAGCTTTATGAGGGAAAAAATCAGTTATGAAGTCTGGGAAAATGCAACAAAATGAGGTACGCTAAACACATCTACTGTTTTCTATATGGATTTTAAAAGCAGCGGCATCAACCTGAAAGATAATTCTTTAAAAGCTTTATCACTTATTGTATCAGTGGTTTATCCAGTTAGGATGGAGGAAGATCATTCCAAAAGGATCAGTGACTAGAGACAGGGACGAGGAATACATCCATTTCTTCCGTTCAGTAATTTTCCCCTTCTAACTAGGCCGCCGTTATGGCTGCTCGCACCAGGAGGCCCCCAGGGCTGGCCAGGGGCAGTAAGACCTGGAGGTGCCATCAAGGCCCTGACAATAGGAGCTCAAGGGACAGCTGGGCTGGAGGGACCATGGGCCAGCCTGGCAAAGCTCTTGGGCCATTCCCCTCGCCTTTAGGCATGGTGGGAGGGGAAAAGGAACCTACATGCCAGTTATGAGGATATTCGTGTGCATCGTCTCAGGAAGAAATTTCTCCTTGCACTGGGCACAGGCCAAAAGGCTCATCCTTGCCTGGAGAGCTTGTCCCTGCAGAAGAGAGTATAACAGTGTGAGCAGGACACGGCTGCTGGTCACACCACATCCATGAGACGTGGGTGAGGGAAGGGCCTCCTACCTGGATGCAGCCACGGTGGAACCAGGCATGCTTGCAGAAGGGGCACACCATGGTGGTTTAGGAGGTCCTGTCCTCCACCAGCTCCATGAAGATAATGCATGTGGTATCCTCCTCCTGAAGCACCTCCACGGTCTGCTACAGGTGGTGCTCCCAGCAGAATGAGCTGGGGGAAGAGATGGAAAACATGAGCAAGGCCAAGGTTTACAGGAGGCCATCCACAGCTCTGGACGAGGCTTCCCCAAATGCTGGAGAGGCCACTGTCTCCCTGGGACGTTGGGCACACGTCCCTCTTGCTGCTCCTTTTCTCCCAGTATGCCCCCCACCCAAAAGCATGAGACACCAAAAGGCCTCAGCATGGTCTCAGCAGATGTTTCTATGAAAACACCAGGATTTCCCTCCCAAGGCTCAGGCTCACCTCCCACAAGCCCAGACTCCTAAAAAACAACCCATCACCTTCCACAATGTCCACTGGCCCTTGGATGGATACTGGAAGACAGAAAAGCCCAGGAGCTCATCAGGGCAGCGAGACAGGGGCCAGCACAAAATCTGCAGAAGTTAAACCTGCTGAGAGTTGAGACCATGTGTGGACAGGCAGTGCTGCACTGCAGGCTGGGTGAGCTGCAATAGTCCTCATCTCAGACCTGATCCTGAGCAAGAAGCACAAAGACCAGGAGAGCTGCACCCCAGGTGTGCTGTGGCTCCTCAAGCATTTGACCGGGGGCCACGGAGAAGGGCTGGAGACCAGCCCCGCAGAGGTGGCTACTATGGCTTCTAGAGCTATACAGATGCCATGCTTGGGTGGCCACAGTGGAGAGCCAGAAGAGAGCTCAGGAAAGCAAACCCTTGAGTTCCCCTGGGTTGGAGGATGCACTTGGGAGGACCAGATTGGGAGGGCTGGATCTCCCGCACACAGGGAATAGCGTCGCTCAGCAGCACTAGCATGGGAAGGCTGTGCTGGGATCGCTGGGGGAGGAGGTGACATCTGCCAAGTGGCCGACATCAGGGTTTCACAGCTGCAGACCTTGGGTGCCCCTTTGGGGAAAGCTGAGGGCAGCCCCCAGGCAGCTCACCATGCAGAAGACCATCATCCTGGTGCATCAGCCCGCCAGCATCCAGGTCAGAGTCCGCACAGCAGCACAGCACGCACTGTGGAGACAGGCAGGGAGGGAGCAATGGGGGGCAAGCATCATCCCTGCTAAGCGCCTCTGGAGACGCCTGGGGAGGTCATCCCTCCCCATACCACAAGCCTCCCTTGCTGAGCACAAGACAGGCTCTGCACCGGCGGCTCTGGGGAGCTCCTGCCTCCCTCCCTCCACCCTGCCCCTACAGCCCCTGCCCTGCCCTACCCTCTGGTTTCAGGGAGCTGCGGGGATAGTTGCTCTCACCATTCTCCCTTGACTGGGGGGCCTTCCTCTTCATGGCAGTCATGCTGTAAATTGGTGCCGACAGCTCCTCTGCCAACCCTGAGGGAAGAGCAGGAGCAGGGCGTGACTCCAGCACCTCTCAAGGAGCCTGAGAAAGTCTCCTCAAGGGACTCCCCAGGACTGCGATGAGCAGGAGGTGACAGGCTGGCTGGGGAAGGGTGTCCCCAGGGCTCACAAGTCAAAGTGCCCCTGCACAGTCCTTGAGGATTTGCTGTCACAGCCAGCGCCCATCCACTCCATAACACATCCCACTCCTGCTGAAATGCCCTCACCGGGCCGACTCTAGCCCCACGCTCTGGCCCAAAGCAAGACTCCCTCCAGCATCCCCAGCTTCCATAGCTCCCACTGTCTCCATGTCCTCATCTTCCCCAGCCCTCCCCAGCCTCCTTGCCTGCACCAAGCTCTGGGCAGCACCTGGGTGAGCTGGAGGAGGGTGGACAGGGAGCGGGGGCTCGCTCTGCTCCATCCCCAAGGGCTTTCCCTGGCAGTCAAACTTGTCCCAGGCCAGGCCAGGAACAGACTGATATGCCAGAGCCTGGCAGAATTAGCCCAAGCCCTGCTCCCCAGCCAGGTGCCAGGGCCACGTGCAAGCCACTCAGGCACCAGCAATCTGCTCTCCCCTTCTCATCCACGGGCTTCAGCTCCCAGGACATTGGCCCTCACCTCCGGCTCAGCCCACACAGCCTCCTGGGAGCCAGCAGGGCCAGGACACGTGCCAGGGCTGGGCATCAGCACCATTGCCAGAGGTCTTTGTAGCCAGCCGTATGGGTTGTGATTCCCGAAGTCCTTTGCTGAGACAAACGGGCCTGGGCAGAGCCCCAGCAGCCCTCTCCACTGCTTGGAGGAGCCCTTGGTCAGTGCCATCAGATCTGGGGCATCCCTCATCCCCTGGAAGATCAGTGTCCCTGTAGGAGAGCTCTGTGTCTCCCCTCAACACCCCCCCTCCACCTCTTTGCAAGGCTTTCAGAGACCTGGGCAGACCCTGCCCAGGCATTCACCTCCACCAAGGATGTGGGGAATTGCTCCTTTGCAGACTTACCCCTCTTCTTCCCACTGCTCCCTGCCTCCCCAGTGCAGACACCGGCTGGCATCGCAGCCCAGATATACATTTGCTGCAGTGCTTCTTCCTCCTTCTCCTCCCAAGTTGGCTTCCTGCAAGAGAAGGAAGGGAAAGACGTGAGCCTCCCCCAGCCCTGCCTTTGCTCAGCAAGCACTCCTCCTGGAGCTGGGACAGGGTTTGTGGCACCCCTGCAAGCGGGCCTGTCTCCTCCTCTCTTCCAGGCAGCCCCTTTCCTTGGGAACAGCCTGGCTGGGGGCCCTTGGGCCATTTCCCTCTCTTTTAGGTGAGGTGGGAAAGAAGAACGGAACCAACATGTCGGGTACAAGGATCCTCATGTGCATCATCTCAGGAAGGAGTGTCTCCCGGCCTTTGCAGTGGGGACAAGCACAAAGGCTCATCCCTGCCCAGAGAGCTTAGAGTATCTCTCCAACATTCATAGCCACCTGACATTTTTGGGGAAGAGGGACAACAGAGAGGAGCAGAACCCTGCTCTGCCCTGCCCTTCAGACACGTTTTTCCTCCCTTTATACCAGACATTTCTGTTTAAAAATAGTACATGAAACATCCTGCTATTAGAGATGAACCTCTGTAGATGGAGAGCTCATCTACACCACACAGGTCTATCTGGGAAAGTTACTCTTAAGTAAAACAGCGTATGAGTTTCCAGTGCATTTTTTTGTTTTGTATTTTCTCCCCATGAGAACAGCCTTAGTAAACAGTACACTTGTGAGACCACTAAATGAAGTTGCACATACTACTTGACAAAAACACGTCACTGCAAAGTTGTTCATATGTTATAAATTTACATTTTAGGAATTGTAAATAAGCTCTTTGGCACACTGTATCACTGTCAAACAGATCAGGAAAAGCTGATAAATAGCATCGCTTTTCCAGTAGTTTTCATAAACATGGGAAAAAGGAATGGCAAGGGAGTGAGTATTTGTCATTCTGTAGCTTGTAGCTTTGACTCAAGATTTAGTCAAGCTCCTTTCACTGAATTTAATGAATTCTGAATACAGATTTTAATGAGCATTATATGCACATATGCATCTAGTCACAAAAAAAATAGAAGACTGCAACTCAATTAAGAGTCTCACCCAGCAGAGAAACCAGGCTTGCAGCTCTGAAAATGCCTGATGCCTGCTTTTCTTTTATTAGAGCTGACAAAGACTTGCTCTGGAAGGTCACAACCTCTGCTTGCTACTCTAAGCTTGGGGTCGGGTTTTTCTTTTCCTCAGAGCAAAAGCACTTTATCTTTTTCACTCTCCGCAAACAAAGCATTGTGTCCATTTTGAGAATGGGGCAAAAAAGGCCAGAGAGGAGGAATGTCTCATGAAGCAAGGTGTGGCCACCTTTTAGCTTTTCTGTTTGAATTCCGACAGATAGCAATGATAAGCCTTTTCCTTTTGCAACAAAAAGAATTTACTGACTCAGTAGAGTGAATAAAAAGAAACATGCTGTAAAATACAACTGCTGGGAGCAGTTAAAAGGTTCCACACCATTTGCCTTCCTTTTCTGAATGCCTCATTTTGACGAAAAGTACCTCAAAAGCAGGAGAGGAAAAAAAATCAGGACAGGAAAGGGGCAGTTATTATTGCATGTGTGTATACATATATACATGGGGGTGTGCTTGTGCACATGTTCATATATATGTGTTTACCCTATAATATTACAGTATTATGTTACGCAAGTGCTTGTGAGGTATGATAATCTCAGTTATCATTTTATTATAACAGAACTGTATGTAGCATAACAAAAAGGAAGTGAGAGAACAACACTGTCAGTTAAACCCGAGGCATTAGAAAACACCGATATAGCGCAATTCCATCCACACAAGGGTTACGAGAGCCAGAGGCTGCTGGTGTAGCCGGTTTGTTACCGGGAAGTAGAGCTGTTCCACTCAAGATTACAGACTGCCATCTTCTGGTGGTCTGTCTTAAAGTCACACTTTGTAAGACAGTCGTCCTTTGAGTAAGGTGTCTTAAAACACCACCTTCATTCACACTGACTTTTTCAGAGCACATTTTGCAAGCCCATTTTTTCCACTATATTTTTTTCCTGATATCCCACGGAATGGCTCAGGTTGCATCCATATTGCTTTTCAAGGTTTGGTCCGTTGCCAAATCAAATCCAAATTCAATTTGCGTCCACATGAGCCCATGGCTCAAGCACTGGCTTGAGGCGTGGGTTCGAAGACATAACAGGTAACTTGAGCTAATAATCCTTCTACCCAGGGATGCTCCTACCTTAAGCATAGTAGATGGCCCAGTGTCATGGTTTAACCCCAGCCAGCAACTAAGCACCACGCAGCCGCTCACTCACTCCCCCCCACCCAGTGGGATGGGGGAGAAAATCGGGAAAAGAAGCAAAACCCGTGGGTTGAGATAAGAACGGTTTAATAGAACAGAAAAGAAGAAACTAATAATGATAATGATAACACTCATAAAATGACAACAGTAATAATGAAAGGATTGGAATGTACAAATGATGCGCAGTGCAATTGCTCACCACCTGCCGACCGACACCCAGCCAGTCCCCCGAGCGGCGAATCCCTGCCCCCACTTCCCCGTTCCTATACTAGATGGGACGTCCCATGGTATGGAATACACCGTTGGCCAGTTTGGGTCAGCTGCCCTGGCTGTGTCCTGTGCCAGCTTCTTGTGCCCCTCCAGCTTTCTCGCTGGCTGGGCATGAGAAGCTGAAAAATCCTTGACTTTAGTCTAAACACTACTGAGCAACAACTGAAAACATCAGTGTTATCAACATTCTTCGCATACTGAACTCAAAACATAGCACTGTACCAGCTACTAGGAAGACAGTTAACTCTATCCCAGCTGAAACCAGGACACCCAGGTATACCATGGCTCACCAAACAGCTCACCCCGTACCAGCCTAGACCATCTGGTGTTCCATCTGCCCTTGTGGCAATGGTATACAGACAGTGTTACAAAAAGAAGACAGTCAGAGTGTCCCATAGTAAGAAACATCTTTTGTGTTGAGTCATAGGCAGCCTTTGCTCAGTAATGTCTATATAGCACTGCGTGGGCGTTATACCCATCCTGCATCCTACTTCTCACAGTGTGCGCATAGAAAGTTCAGGCAGTTTTATAGTTGAGCTGGAACCTGGTTTTGGCTCAGCCTTATAAAATGCAGTGCAGGTGTAGCATATGCATAAATAATGTGAAAAAATTGACATATTTCTCATTGAAATTAGAAATGCATTACCCACAGTTTTCTTACTCCCTTCCACTAGGGTATATTGCATTTGTTTTAATTTGTTGAAAATTACAAATCTGCTATCATTTGGCACAGCCTTCAAAACAAAATATGTTTCTGAAACATGTTTCTTAGGGAAAAAATGTTGAGATAAAAATAACACAGAAACTAAGATTTGATTCATCTCCCTAACCACTCAAAAAGAAAATTCACTTTCATATGCACACCCGGAAAGGCAAGACTAAAACCTGATTGCTCTGCTCTGAAACTACAGTCTGGTGAAAAGCCCATAGCAGCAGCAGTAAGATTATCCTTCTCTATGAAATGTAGTTGCCAGTCTTCCCCCACTTGGATGAACAAAGCCAGCAGTACATTATAATTTACTGCATTATTTCAGGCCCAAGAAAAGTAAACTGAAACCACTACAAGCTCAGATATAAAGATAGACCACTTGCATTCATTATATTTTGACAAAGAGGTTTCCCAAATTACCTTTTAAAACTCCCGGGTTTTCTTCTAAAGAGTAGCATCTTTCCTGCAAGGCTTGTTTTCTACTATAGTAGTGCAGAGTTTGGTTCACTTTCACACATTTTTCACTTTCACTGTTATGGCAATCTTGTACAGCAATCTTGTCAATCTGCTATCTCAGCCATACAGTCTTCAGCTTCAGCTACAAATTTATTTTCTGAATTGACTGCACTTCTCATATATGTGGCCAGTTGGGAAGGACTTGCATTTTTTTGACAGGTAGCCTGTCCCAAAGACCTGCTTCTCAATTAAAAACAACCCCACCCATACACCCAAACTATCTGAAACTCAGAAGAGCGGCTGACACTGGAGTTCAGCTGAGAACACAATGTTTTTATTTGCTTCTGTTCTGTTTTATTTACTGTTATTGAAGTTTTCAGTTTGTCACTTTAATGTCAATTTTCTTTATTATTGTCCTCTGTAAGCTACAGAAAGCTATGTACCGCTTGTTCATGCTAACTCCAAGGTGAATCTAAATATTTTTCAGCAATGATTTCACGAGATTATTTTAAAGTAAATTTTATCTACTTATTTTACAAAGGTGGAGATCTTGAAGACATAAGGAAATCAATGACATTCATCATCTCAAATTCATGAAATAACAAACTGCAAAATTTGAGCCCCTTACTTTTCTCTCACCGGCTACCCATCTCACTGCCACTGATTGTCACATTCTCTCTCAGACTAGATTATTAAAGTGGAGATATACTATTGCTATGCAAATGGTTTTTTGACTTGAGTTGTAAATAAATTAGATTTAGTCTGATATAAACTAAAGCCTCATCAATAACTTTAGGCAAAGATCTGCTGCAAAACAACTGCAAAAACCAAAACAACTTCCCCAAATTTATAAATAAACTAGTTTCCCACTTTGTTTCAAGAAGTACCACTTTCCTTTGCTTTTCAATGGAGGTAACAAAAGATCTGCTTCATCATCATTTTGGTGGTGCATCCCATCCAAGAGTGTAAATTTTAAAATATTGAAAGAAAAAGCTTTAACATTCAGTTGATAGATGTATGTAGGTAACTTACTATTCTGTGAAAGGTTATTCAAAACTTCCCATTCCCTTATTGGGCTTCAAATGGAAATATTTGCTTTGGTCCTTTTTTTATAACTTCATTCTCCATTAATCAAACAGTGTTACCTGTTTCCCAGTAATGCATGTATTATCAGTATTTTAAAGAGGGAGGAAAAACCTGAATGCAACTGAGGTTCCTTAGTAACTGGTTTTTTTCTAACTACAGTCTATCAAAAGGATTTTCTAGAAAATGAGAATGAAAGGAAATAAATGCAGAAAAAATGAAGCTCAGATTAGCAGATTTTAAATCCAAAAAGAACTAACATGATCACATAGCAAAGGACAAGAGCTTCTCTTAAATTGCATTTGTGAAGCAAAATCACTTTGATAATCCCCAGTATGAAAATCTACTGGATCTATTATTAGCAATGGAAGTAACCTCAGAGTTTAACACCCATCCCATACTGGGTTCGGCAAAATTCAGAATGCCACAAATCTACCGTAGTCCCTACCAATAGGGAAGTTCAAGTGCTACTGTTCAGCCTGCAAAATACAATTGTAATTAATTAGTGGAACAGTGATTCTTAGAGTCACTAATGACTCTATTAATCTATTTTTTTTAAAAAGACATAAAAGAAGTGCTATTATACAAAATATTTCTACCTACTTTTGAAAGCCTTTAGAAAATATATAGTTTCTTTTAGGGCAGAAAGGAAACTTAAAACAAAGATTTGAAGGAAAAAGGAGCTGATAATCTATTTTTCAAAGAATGCAGTAAGCTTTGATCATGCAACTTGAAATTTTCATGTTCTATTGTGCAAATAAATTCTCCAGCCACTTTCTTTAAAAAGCATCTAACATGGTCCCCGAATTGTGAATGAGTGATGCTAAATGATGAAATTGGAAATACAATGGGACACTAGCCATTTCCTAAGCATTGTGTAATAGATGAAAAGCTCTAAAAATTTAACTCCATGCAGCCAACCATAGAATTAATAAATATTCAGTTTTTAAGTATTAAAAAAATAGACCTACACCATCCAGAATAAAAAAAATTACAAGCAGAAGACAGATTACAATAGCCCGTATTATTTAAGTCAAGTCACTCTACCAAGAGTGCATGATTGCATAACTGCATCATCGTGATTGCATCTGGTTTCAGTTTTTAAATGTGAAGATAAAAATCTTTTATGTGTCCATTTCTGTTCGATGTTCAAGAGAGGTTAAACTAAAGAAAATTTACATTGAATATCACAAGAAAAGGATCCAAGGAAAAGGCTCAACTTCTCTTCATTCCGATTTAAGTTTGATGATGCACTATACATGATGAGGGTACCACTATCTCACAACCCATCAGCAGGTAATTCGTAAGGAGGTCAAAGAAAGGAAAAGGCCATAGAATCATGCATAATTTAGCAATTTCATCAATAAACAATTCTTCAGATAATAAAAAAGAGCACTGAAAGAGGCATGTGGAGAAGGAGAAAGAAAAATACCGCCAACACCATCTTGCAAGCAAACTTCGACTTTGTGTGCCTATAGGAAACTAGGTAAATAATCCCCCAATTTGCATCAACCACCACGATAATCACGCATGGAAATACAGACACACGTATATTTATACTTTGTACATTACACTTGATCCACGTGGGTAAGTGTTGTGGTTTAACCCAGCAGGCAGCTGAACACCACGCAGCCGTTTGCTCACCCCCCTCAGTGGGATGGGGGAAAGAATCAGAAAAAAGGCAAAACTTGCGGGTTGAGATAAAGGCAGTTTAACAGGACAGAAAAGGAAGGGAAAATAATAATAATGATAAAAGAAGATACAAAACAAGTGATGCACAATGCAATTCCTCGCTACCCACTGACCTGATGCTCAGCCAGTCCCCGAGCAGTGGGCCTCCACCCCCGGCCAGCTCCTCCCAGGTTTTTTTGTTCAGCATGACATCATATGGTCTGGAATATCCCCTTGGCCAGTTTGGGTCAGCTGTCCTGGCTGTGTCCCCTCCCAGCTTCTTGTGCACCCCCAGCCTCCTCACTGGCAGGGCAGTGAGAGAAGCTGAAAAGTCCTTGACTCACTATAAACACTGCTCAGCAACAACTAAAACATCAGTGTGTTATCAACATTATTCTCACCCTAAATCCAAAACACAGCACTATACCAGGTACTAGGAAGAAAATTAACTCTATCCCAGCCGAAACCAGGACAGTAGGTAATGATAACACAAAAATAAATGAAGTAAATAAATAAAAAAGAACAAGAGGGGAAAAGTAGTAAATAATTATTCAATCACCTTGGACTTCACAAACTTATCTTCAGTAACAGTCAACATTAAAGGCACAAAAGCAAAACCTCTGAAGAGTAAAACTCTTTACAGAAACGTGTAGCTACAATGGTCTAATCAGACCTGACATAGTTATTCTGATTCTTGAATTCTGTAACAGTCACAAAGAATTCTTCCTATTGTGTGTTGCAGTCTACCAGATTTTTTTTTTATCGTAGTGTGGTAAAACTAATACTTCTAAAAGCTATTACTAGCATTTTATATTTCAAATTACTGGAGAACAGAAAAGCAGAAATTGTTTTTTGATCATCCCATGGTCATGTGTTTTAATTTAATTTTAAGAAAAACTGTCATTGCAAATATATTTCTAATAAGTAATGCTCTAATGTATAATAATAGAAAGAAATATTAATATGCAACATCCTACAATGTCTAGAAATAATTTATTGTTTATATCTATAAACATTCATTTTTAAACATCAGAGACACTCATCATGAATAAACAAAAATTAAATACAAAATTTTTTGAACTTGTTTTAGCTTTTATACATCTTAACTGTGATGCATCTATTCCAGTCAACCTTATCACCACAGACCTTGCAGGTGCATAGTCTCATCACGCTAGATATTAAACAAGAGGATAGTCAAGGAGAGTAGGGATGAAGTCAAATGCTTTACTGAGTTAACTGCTTTTAGCTGTGATAGTCTGAATTTCCTTTCCACAGTATTTTTTTTTTCAACCCAGATATCATAAGGTGACAAGCATAGGAATTTTTACAATGTAATGTGATATTAGAAACGCAAAACTTTAGATACCAGAACGAAGCTAGAATTCCAGTCATTGTCTATCGCCTTGACTAAACATACACTGCATAGATATGCAAGAACAGATATTTTTACAGAAATAGCCTATAGCAATGTGTTAAGTACTCAGAGAAAATAAAATGCAATTCTTTGAGACAAAGCAATGACAACATTTTTTACTTTCATCTCCATAGCACATAAATGAAAAAAATCACTTAACTCCAGGAGTACAAAAAAAGGTCAGTTATAAAGTTAAATGGACCAACGTAACTCTTTAATACCGATTTTATATAAATTAGATGATTTAATTTTGATTTTATTCTGAATTATTCTCTACTACCTAGGGATTATTCCACATACAGAACATTAAGTAATTACAGGCACATATCAGCATGTGTTAGGTCTATTGTTTTGTGAAGGTCCCTCTCACCTTTTCCTTTTGCCTTTTTTTAAGAGGAAAATTGATAGCATTTTACATATAAACCTAACCTGAAATTACACATACAATTCCTATACCACTGGATTGAAGTGCCATTTGTGCCTTTAGAAATCTTTCCACTGTATGAGACCACAGGACTGCTTGCATTCTGAATAAGACCTTAACATTCCTCTTTCTTCTCTTTTCTGAGACAAAGGCATCTGTTTTGCTTCATCCTTTTGCTATCTGCACCATACTATGCCAAACTTGGGGGTTTAATTTAGTACATGGGTAGGGCCTGACAATTTTTAAATTTTGGTCACATAGATTTACATTTCAATCTCCACGTTTAGGTGAGAGGCTGTTCTTAAGCCCATTCTTACAGCTTAGAATACAAAACTATGATCTATTATTTATGCATTTTTACCTGTCTCTTCAAGCTGGCACAGCATAATATATTTAATTGGAAGCAAGTAGCCTCAACTATTTACTCACAAACTGAATCATGTCCTTCTCAAATTTCAGTTCTTGGAGTAGTTCTCATGCACTGCAACAGACAGACCTTGCACAATGGCTTTCCCCAACCATGTGAGTGACAGGGAACAGGAAATCTTATGAAGAGGTATAGAAGAAAGATCAGGAAGAAAGTGAGACCTAGTTAGCAGTCACAAGCATTTGGTAGCCATCTTAGAATATTTATTTCCCAGATGGTCCAGGTGACATATAATTAGCATCACTGTAAGCATTTATATCTGGGGGGAAGGGAGAGTGTACTCTCTTTTATCCTTCTATAACCAATACAGTTGAGGTCTTTTGCCTATAAATTCCTCTTCTCTGTCCTTCATTTTGCAAACAACGCAATCAATTATCTCTTGACACTAACAAATAAAGAACAAACTATATAACTCATAAAAATTAAATGTGGCATTCTATTCTTAAACAACTCTGGCTAGTTTTGCACAATCAAGGTACTTATTTAGGAGAATGAAATGTGTGTAGAATATAAAAAAATGAAGATAAATTATAAATTTTTCTTGCATGTTGGACTTTTTTAATTATAGGTCTGAGAAATCTGCAAATAGAACCCAAGTGGTATGAGAACTGGTATCTTTTCACATGGAATCAATCTCTTCTTGAATGCTGATTGCTTGTTTGTAGTCTTCTACAGCTTCCTTATAGAAACCTAATTTACCACAAATATCAGCTCTAAATTTATACATCAAGGCATCATTAGGTTGAATTGACAATGCTGTAAAAATAAGAAATAGAATGTTAGGCTTTTTTTTTTTTTAACATTATCACATGATTATAAAGAGAAGCATCATCCAAAAACTTTTGTCAGTGCTCAAATTCTTCTCCAGACATGCTTTCACAAGAGAAAACATATTACATACATTAAGTTTACATCAAGAGGTAGGCAACTTTGTTATGTTATTTATACTTTGGGGGTTTTTTTCCTGGTTTTGATGCCATTTATGAACCCCACTTTAACTTTGCCCCAACAGCAGAAACTGCTTTCCTCTGAAATACAAGCAAAATCTTAGAGAACTACTACTATCCAACTTCTGGAACATGGCAATGAACCCAGTATCTTATTCAGTTTCTCCATTGTATGAAAAGGATTCAGGTACTTGTTGGAAAGCTTAATCTGCTGTTTTAAAATTCTGCTTCAGAGAGAACATTTTTTGAAAATCAATCAGCTCCCTGGTCTAGTCAATTTTCACCACCTAACACTATGAAAACATTAGTCATGAAAGCCATGAAGTAAAAACACTATTTTGACAAATATCACTGTAAAAGTAAAGTAATTTCTAAAAAAAAAAAAAAAAAAAAAAATCTGAAGAAAGTTATCCTTTCAGGAAAGATGATTACCTGTGCAATCAAGTGTTGTCAAATCAAAGTCACACTACTAAATTTTGTTTCAGTGAATTTAATACAAACTAAACATAGCTTTAGTTACTGGAAGAAGTTTGCCTGTGTATCCAGAGTTGCTGAATCTCATGTTAGTAGCAATGACAAAAGCAGCAATGGAGTAATACAGTTCAGCTGTTTTGAACCTGAACAAAAGCTTTGGGTTTTGATTCAGTTCCTCTTCTCTATGAAACATGTCTATTCCCAACAGAAAAGCTTATGGAAGCCAAACACTGTTTCAAAACTTATTCTACAAAGAGCACGTTCATTAAATTTCATGTTTATATATAAAATAAGCTACTTGAATGCCATTTTCTAGGCACCTACATATCTTAACACATACACACACACACACAAAAACTCACAAAAATTTTTCGGACTTGGTAAGTATAGTATTTTCCCATTAACTTCTTGCCACAATTTCATTTAGAATGGGGCTTTGTTCAGCTGCTAATGACAATTATTATATGAAACAGTTTATCTTCTAATTTACATATTCTTCCAATTTTGAGAATGGAATAAACCCACAATTAATTAGCATGTTTACTTTAACTTCCTCTTTTTCATCACATCATAATATCTGATCAAATTAGGTAGAAAACATATCAGCCAAAATACACACACACTTTCTGAATCATGAAATAAAGCCAAGCAATTTATCATCATAATTGTTAGTATGCTACAAAACATAATCATGACAGGTAAATAAAGATTACCTGTTGAAATGTCTTTCTCAGCTAGTTCATATTGCTTCAATCCATAATAGAAATTTGCCCTGTTAAAATACACTGCTGCAGAGAATGGGCAGAGACAAATTGCCTTCTCAAAGTCTTCTTTTGCTTCTTCAATATTGTTTAGTAATGCATTTGTAATAGCACGATTCATAACAGCAGATTCATTTCTTGGGTCAAGTTGTAATACCTTTGAATAATAGCAATAGGCCTGCAAAACACATGAATTGGAGACAAAGTACGCTGTTAAAATTTGAGGAAATGGCTTATGTACAACTTGTAAATTCCAGTTTGTTTCTTTTAGCCGTTAGTACTCTTAAGTCTTTACTCATTCTATTCAGCGTTCTTTGTGCACAGAAGAGACACAGCACCAGCATGTTTATCCACAAATAGGTCGATCACCATCCAGACAGACTTTTGAAAAGTAACAGCTGTTTATGCAGAATTGTAATTGTAGCAGAAGAAATAAGCTACACACTAAGGCCAACTTGAATTAACATAGAAAATAGTTTATAATGCAACACCTATTCTTGAACTCCTTTCTTCATAATTAGACAGCCTCTGCGAGACAGTAAGGAGTCACAGAAACACAGTAAAAAGGAAGAACAGCTTACACAAGACCAGTCATGGAAGAATGATATCAGATGCATACGAAAAAAGAGATTATATGATCACAGAAGAAGCCATATGCAGGGCACTGACCTTGGACTCCTAAGGAATTTCTGATCCAAGTCTAACTAATGCTGAAGAGCAACAAGGAATCTAACTCAGAGAAACACACAAGAACATTAAATTTTTTTCTTACATGACCTATTTCTTGTACTTTATGAAGTACAATCTAGGTTTAACACTGTATGCCAAGTCTGTACTATACATGATGAATTCCTTAATTAACTGCAAGCTGAAATGTTTACAGATGCAACTCTAGGAGAGAATTAATTCAAGCAGATGAAATGTGCTGAAGCATCCATGCTGGTTCCGGGTTTCCACAGCTGCTGGACCACAAAGCTCCAATCAAACAAAAGCCTGAGCCTATGCCCAGGAAATGTGACTGGAAAACCAAATAAAAATCATGGCACAGGCCTCCTCACGCAGAGAAAAATAAATGATCCTTGCCTTCAAGAAGATTTCAGATTCTCTCACAAGAGGAATTTCAGTATCCAACTCTTCTGTATTTGAATATACCCACCGTATTTAAGCAGAATTAGGTGATTTAAAACTCCAAAGTTACTGTGGTAACAGGAGGAATATCTGACGTCTTGATTGACGGTCATCAGCAGGAGATTCTTTTCATTCTCCTTGTCATGGTGCTATAGTGAATCTGGGCAAGTTATTTAATGTGCAGGAATTAGGCTGGGGGGGAAGTTACTGAACATTAGTGAGATTTTGGTATCTCAATTATCTACAAATTTTTACGACGTGTATCCTAGGTGTCATGAATCTTAGTTCATTCATATCAATGATAAAATACACAGTAGTAGGGCAACTATTTGTTATTAATTACTACAGATCAATCATCTCCTGGTAGAGGACCATGAAATTCAAAGTAAGAAAGCCTCATGTTAGTTATACTTAAAGACAGCTTTATACCAACAGTATTTATTCAAGTAAAAAAGTTCTGAAGAGAGTATAAAGACAGAGTGTAGACTTACCTGTGAAAACTGTCGATTATGGAAGTAGATATTTGCTGCATTGAAATAGGCTAATGCATAGTTTGGGTCAACAGAAATTGCTTGTTGATAGTCCTTCATGGCACAGGGTAGATATCCCATTAACTGACTGATGACACCCCGATTTGTTAGCAGAGGAGCAGTGGTAGTGAGCTGAAAGGAAAACATAGATACATTCTTACTCAGGGAAAATTTACACTTTTGCAGTAATTTATTCTGGCTTTCAAAGATACATTTACTTTTAAAAAGATTTGAATTGCACCTTCTAATCCAAATTGGCAACTATTAATGTCAGTATTGGCTGGCTTCATAGAAACAGGCTGATTTTAGTAATATCACTTTAAGTTAACATCTACCTTTAGTGCGGCATTTATATCTTGAAATGCAGCAAAAGTTTCACCCATTTGAAGACAGACTGAAGCTCGTCCATCATATGCAGCATGGCATTTTGAATCAATGCAAATGGCAACTGTAAATTGGCTCCATGCTCTCTGAAGCCTTCCAAGGGCCTAAAATGAATTGCAATATGTCCATAATAAGAAACATAAGAAATGTAAAACATACTAATGGTCCCACTTAAAAAATTACAGCAGAGAATGGAAGCATGCTTATATTTACAAATGCAGTTAACTAAATTTTTTTAAAAATTAGTTCAAATACCTTGTTAATTTTCAAATATCTTGTTAATTATGCAATACTCATTGTCTTTGCAACTATGTCATGTATCTGTCACAACTGTTTTAACTGCAAATACTACCTCTTCTACATCACAGAATCACAGAATGGTTGAGTTTGGAAGGGATCTCTGGAGATTGTCTAGGCCAACCCCCTGCTCAAAGCAGGATCAGCTGGAGCAGGTTGCCCAGGACCATGTACAGTTAGATTTTGAATATCTTCAAGGATGGAGACTCCACAGCCTCTGTGTGTAATCTGTTCCGGTGTTTGATCAGCCTCACAGTAAAAAAAAACAGTTTTCTGATGTTTAAATGGAATTTCCTGTATTTCAGTTTGTATCCATTGCCTCCTGTCCTGTCACTGTGCACCACTAAGAAGAGCCTGGCTCCGCTTTATTTACAGTCCTTCATCAGATATTTATACCTATTTATAAGATTTCCCCCTTGAGCCTTCATCTCTCCCTTCTTGTATGACAGATGCTTCAAGGCCTTAATCATCTTAGTGGCCAGTATGTTCATGTCTCTCTTGTATTGGAGAGCCCAGAACTGGACACAGTACTCCAGATGTGGCCTCACCAATACTGAGTAGAGGAGAAAGATCATCTCCCTTGACCTTCTGGCAATGTTGCTTCTAATATAGCCCAGGGTATCATTTGCCTTCTTTACTGCAAGGGCACATCACTGACAACTTCAGCTTGTTGTCCATCAGGACCCCCAAGTCCTTTTCTGCAAAGCTGCTTTTAAGCCAGTCAGCTCCCAGCTTGTAGCGGTGCATGAGGTTATTTCTCCCTAGATGTAGAACTCACTCTCCTTTGTTGTACTTCATGAGGTTCCTGTCTGTCGTTTTTCCCAGCTGTCTAGCGTGTCATCCCTCTAAAAATGGCAGCACAACCATTTTGTGTATCAACCACTCCTCCCAATTTTGTATCATTTGCAAACTTGCTGAAGGTGCACTCTACTCCATCATCCAGGTCATTAATTAAGATGTTAAACAGTATTGGACTTACTACTGCCTGCTGAGGGTACCTCACTAGTGACTGGCCTCCAGCTGGACTTTATTGCACTAATAATGACCCTTTGAGCCTGACAGTTCAACCAGTTTTCATTTCACCTCACTGTCCACTTATCTAGACCATACTTCACCAGGTTTTCTATGAAGACCTTATGAAAGACTACTGAAAGCTTTGCTAATGTCGAGATTAACAACATTCACTGCTCACCTCTCATTCACCAAGCTATTCATCTCATCATAGAAGGCTATCAGGTTGATCAAGCAAAATTTCTCCTTCATAACTCATGTGGACTACTCCCAATGACCTTGTCCTTCATGTGTTTAAAAATAGTTTCCAGAATTATTTGCTTCATCACCCTTCCAGGGACTGAAGTGAGGCTGACCTGCCTGTAGTTCCCCAGATCCTACTTCTTGCTATTCTTGAAGACAGGAGTGACATTTACTTTCTTCCGGTCTTCAGGAATGTCTACCAATTGCTATGACCTTTCAAAGATAATTGAGAGTGGCCTCACAGTGATGTTGGCTAGCTCCTCAGCACTTGTGGGTGTATTCTATTAAGTCCCATGGGCTTGTGTATGTCTATTTTGTTTAAATATTCCCTAACCTGACCCTCGTCCACCAAGGGCAAGTCTTCCTTGCTCTGGAAGGAAGGTCTGGTCACAGGGACTTGGGATTCCTGAAAGCCAGTCTTACCAGTAAAGACCAAAGTGAAGAAGGCACTGAGTACCTCTGCATGTCCTTTATCACTGTACCTCCAGTCACATTCAGCAGCAGGCCCATATTTTCCCTAATTTTCCTTTTGCTACTAATATACTTGTAGAAGCCTTTCTTGTTGACCTTCATGTCCCTCACCAGATTCAACTCTTGATGGGCTATATATGAGCTTGTGACCTGAAGACTTCACATGACAATAAAATTAAACCACTAGGTTGTTCACCAAAAGTACCTCCCCTGGATGGCCAAATGGAATTCTGGTATACTGTACATTGCGAAGGACTTAGCACAATCAAGAAAGTGCTTAATTCTGGGCAAGTAGGCCACTTGGGACCACAGGCAAAATGTAAACCTTTTACCCAATATATGTATTAATTAAGCAAAGGTGGAAGGTGAATCATCTAATTCCTCACATCAAAATACTTCTCTACATGTGTCTATGTTTAAGTCCCAAAAGGTATAAGGCTTAAGAGAAGGCATCTAGTGAGAATTAGGCCTCTCAGAAATTAAGCACGTGCCACTATGTGAACTTTCTGGGTTGGCTCCTGCACCTAAGATGTCTAATTCTTACCTACGTTTTATTCCTACCTACTCACCAATGTAGTCACTCCAGATTTTTCTCTTGCACAGTACTTCCCAAAGCACTGTGAAAGCATTAGTTAGAATTTAAGTGAATTGGCAAAGCTGTAAAAGGAAATTTGCATGACACCTATGCAAGACTACCTGACACAGGCTACTAACATTAATCCCTCATTTACATTGGCAAAAAATAATCCGCAACAAGAACCATGACAATTCAAGACATTTCAGACAACTGGATATAATAAAGCACAGTAAATCAATGACAGAAATTAGACAGAGACAAAAACTGCCAAGTCATATCATATATCCCTTTGCTAATATAGAAGTTCATTTTCTATGTAGATAAGTAGTTTTCAGAGATCATTATATATAAGGCCTTTACCAAGGGATTTTAGCAGATTTGCTAACAGTGTAGTTTTGATAATTACATACAAGATTTTGTTTTACACAGATTTGTCAACACTTTGGCTGCTTTTTACTTCAGTAAACAACTCATACACACAAAACATGCCAGTTCTTAATGTTAGTTTATCAGAGAACCATATACGCAAATCAAACAAGTGTAAGGTTACTTGATATTCCATTATTCGAGAGCAGAACTCCAACAAGATTGGGCACAAAAGTGAAAAGAATAACGGTCTATCCATTTACTTAAAAAGACAGAAGATGCCATAAGGTTTGTCTAAAGTACTTGGATGATTTTATGTTTATTATGATTATTTTATGTACTATATAAATGTATGCATATGAGATTGATGTTATTTTGTTTGATTAAACATAACATTGACAACGAATTTTGGTGTGTTACCTTAAAGTTGTATCCTAAGCAAATTCTGGCTTTTATACACTTTGGATTCAGGTGAATTGCTCTCAAGAAATCTTTCTGTGCTTGTTTACAACCAGCCTCATGTCCATTTTCCATGTACGAATTTCCTCGTCCAACATAGGCATCCACAGAAACAGGATCTAGTTTGAGAGCCTGGTCAAATGACCTCACAGCTTCTTCAAACTCATTAAGTCTAAAAATAGAGATATTAATGTTTGCTGTTTAAAATTTCGATAAATAAAATTCTTAATTTATGAATAATCAGCAAATACTACCCCATAATGCCCACTGAAAGTAGTTCAATTCTGACTGAAAGGGACACTTTTCTTTTTTCCTTAAGTTTGCTTTCTGTATGTGCTCCCTGCTGTTTATAACATTGAAGGTAGTCTGTGTAAGACCTTGGAGACTTCAGTTTGAATTCCTTGGCCTGAGAAAGAAAACAGCTAAACTCTCATTAACTTTTGCTGGGCCAAGATTTCACTTTTCCAACAGTCGTACTCAACAGAGAGACTTTATCTGAGTCATTCATGCTGTCCAAATGTCATGACCAAACATGTTTTTGGTAGTCTGTTCAGACACAGATGTTTCGGCCATAAATAATTTACTTCTAATACAAGCCTTGTCTCTGTTTTTTCTCATTCCAATTCTTGAACTTATCCAAACGATGCTAAACTTGCAGGGTAAAGAAACGATATTCAGGGTTCTAAGCAAAGACCATGCTGGTCTAAGAGAAAGCCAAATGTAGAACTCCATTCTTAGATAAAACTTGATGCATCTAAGGTATACCAAGTAGGAGTAAAAAGGACTAAATACCTGAGATGTCAATGAATGCTAGTAAGTATCTTTACACATAAAGCAAAGACTTTAACATGTCAAAGTACAAAATTGTTTTACCAAGAAGATACTGAAAGATAAGGTATTGTTCAAATATAAGCTACCCGTGTCTACCTGAAGCACAGCCTGACTTCTTTACCAAAAGAGGAAAGATTAAATATATTTAGCTAACAAATAACTTTAAGGGCTGTAAACTAAATGCTTTTTAAAAGTTGCAACAACAAATGAGGGCTTCATTCCAAATTTTTTTGATAGGCAGTCATGAGGTTAGAGACTACAGGATGAATCCCAAATGCATCTTAAAATGGGTTATATAGCTGAGTTATATAGTTACTAGGGACTCCTTTTGCCAGTTGAATACAGACAGGGGCACCAAAATCATATGCTCAGTTCTTAGAAGCAGGATTCAACATTGCTGTATGAGTTCTACATCATCCAGACACTGAAAGATGAGTCAGTTATGCCCTAAGTACAGGCATAGTAACACAAAAAGTTTTGATGCTACAGTCCTGAGTATGTCCACCTCCACACTGCCTTAGCAGCAACAAGGTTAAGCAGTGATTGATGGCAGAATAACTGTAGAATAAAATAGATTAGACTAAACCAATAGGTAGATAGCACTTAAAATTTCCTTTTTATCATAGGTGATATTTGTGTGAAATAGGAGCTATCAACTCCAAATGCCACTAGGGTAAGTAGACTAAGATAATAATGTACATCTTATTTCTTCCAATTTATATCTATTTTAAGTGATTAACAGATTTAATTTAGTCTTTCTAAATAAACCTCATCTTGATGAAACTACAGTTTAGAATTTCCAAATAAAAAATCCAGGCAAGGAAGACCATTGAGGCTTTTGCTTTTCTTTAAAGGACAAAAATGCGTATTTAAACAGAAATTGCACCCTAGCTAATTCTGAACAAACCAACCCAACTCTGTTTATCTCAGAATTCTTTGTTCTTCATTCCTTCTCTTGGTTCTATTTTATCATCCTAGTATTTCCTCCTGATGCTGTCATGAACACATAGTTGCTTGATACCAGAAGATTTTAATATCAGTTGTTAAACTTGAAAAGTATCTAGTTTTCTTTTTTCCATTCCTCTTTACCATTTTCCCCTCCCACAGTTCTCAGCATACTCTATACAAAAAGGTGAAAAGGAATATAAAGCTCAGGAATTATTTCATTTTTCTACTCTCCATCAGACAAAACTACATATCTTACCTATGATAGCAGATTCCAATAGCTTGAAAGATCTGGCTATCATATGGACTAAGCAACGTTGCTTCTTTAAAGTCCTGAAAAGAACAGATATCAAACCATGCAAATTGATATTGTTTCACTTCACCTACAACTGTGGTTTTAGCTAAACAATTTTATACTTCTATATAAAAACAGAGATGATGTCTGACAAAGGCATTATACATTCAGAAGTACTGGAGATGTATTTAACTGCTTTTATACTTCTTGTCCCAGACTTTGAAAGAATAAAATCTTCAAAGTTATGTGGTATCATGGTATTTCCTACAAAGCTGGAGGCAACATTTCCAGAAACAAAACCTTCCAGAAAGATATTTTTTGTTTGTTTTTAATGGAAATACTGTACCTCAGCTGCTATTATTAAATACATATATATTGAAAATATATTTTGCTATATTCAATTTCAATAGAATTATCCCAATAATAAAATTATGTAGTTACTTTCTGTTATTACTTTGACAAATGGAGTAAACCAAACTCATATTTGCATTGGGACACTCTATGCACAATGTTCCACTGAAAGACTTCATAGGGCTTCTGACTTTTGCCTTTTACTAACATTCAGAACATTTTTCAAAATGCTTGTGGTTTTGATATATGTGGTTCAATTGCAAAAACTGTACAGGTGCTTTTAAAATCAAATACAATCATTTCAACTATGATGTAAGGAAGCACTTTAGGCTTCTGCATGGGAAAGCAATCAGTATGTAGTAGGAGTGGTTTAGCTGATGCATCCACTGAACTACAACTTCGAAAGCATTTACTTGTTCAAATTGTAAAAATAAAATTACGTGGAAGATTTTAGTACTTTTGGAATTGCAAAAGTGGTAAAATAATGATATGCATATATATATATGTTAATATTTTGTTAAAATAAAACCTCTCTTTTGGTGAACATGCTATCATAAAATTATAGGTCTGTTTTTAAAAAACTACTGGGACACACTATTCCCATCCAGCAAAGCCTTTCAAAGAATACCCAGCAAAGCTAATGGGATTCTTCATGTGCACAATTTGGAGCATACACTCTGCTCTGTGTATGGAGCAGAGCAAAATCAGGATCAGAGTTCCAAGGACCAGGTTTGGTTTACTTAAACCAAAGGTGCTATCCTTACAGGTAACTGCACGTTTCACAGAATCAACAGGAAAAAGACACTTCTATATAGCAATTCAGATCTTATATAGACTGAATTTTAACTTTTCCTTTTTCTTCCAGTGTACCCAATTCAGGAATACACTCACTTCAAGTAGTATGTATCTGTACTTAAGTAATTACATCCTAATTCAACTAGCACTATATGTGTATACAGATATACTCCTTGCAATAAAATATTATCAGAACTGACACATAAGAAGGTCTCAAGCATATTTATAATCACTAATGTTTTTCTTAAATAAGCTGTTATTTTTTGTGTCTGTTGTTCAATTACCATTTTGTACATTTGCCTTCGCTACAATCCATTCAAAGAATTTCTTGCTCATCCTGCTGGTTCTGCCCCAGTCTCTTTCTACTGGCCTTACGTATCAGTTCATACCACCTCAGCCTCTTTTCTGAACTATTCTGATCAACTGCACCTTGAAGCATAAAAGACCAATAACACAATATGTCTACTTAAATTATTTCTGTGCAAGGTCTACCAACTGTAAAGAGCTTTTGTTGTGCACTTCCAATAGGACACTTCCAGGTCATTGGAACAGGATTCATATTCATTCTTCATTTTTTATTTGCAAATAAGAAATATTACTCAATTTTTAGAATGCCTATACTGAAATTGTTGCTATCATATAAAGAAGGTAACACATTTTAAAGTTACTAGTCCACGATGGAAGCAATGAATGCACCAGTTACACTAAAAATAAATAGCACTGCTTTTAAAAAAAATAAAACTTTTAGAAAACTTTAAAACTATTTAAAATTAAAAAATTAAAATCCATGTGTGTGAAAGAGTAATGTTTAACACTGTTAGGTTTCAAGCCTGCTATTGCTATACCAGATGGAGTCCCACGGAATAAGAGTCATCTGCACTGTGAGTCAGCATCAGAAACACATACTATTTTTTTACATTTAAGAAAATTATCTTGAGATTGCACCCTTCCTACCCTTTCAACAAAAATGGTCAGTTACACACACACACACATACACAGAGGAACAAAACAAGCCCACTCAATGAGAACCTCAATTTGTTTAGGCTTCTGCAATGAATTAGTACACATTTGGACTCAACATAAATTACTTCAAGATTAAAAAAGAAGGAAAAATCAGGTTCTTGCTTATTAAATTTTGTGCAACTCCCATGTTTAACTCTAGTAGCATAAAACTGTAAAACAAGTAAAACTGCATTTTATTTGCATCTTCACAGCCAGGCTGGTATTAGGTGTTGAGCAAATGAGAACTGGCCACAAACTATTTCAGAAGAATATAAAAACTGTCAAGCTGGTCTTTATATCAGCAATGGCTTATGTTTAACAGAAAACTCTAAATTTCCTTTACTCAAAGAAGGATTTTGTACCTCACATGCATTAGCATAATCACCAAGTTCCACATAGAGTAGTCCACGATTAATTAACACTTTGAAAGCTATTTCCTTACTCAATTCAAGGAGAAGAAGAATTCCATAATCTTTCAAAGCCTACAAAAACATAAAATGTATTTTAAACCATAATTTATTCAGAGGGATACGATGATACTTCAAAATTTAAAAGACATGCTTTCAAATTCCTACAAATGATGTGCTTAAGCACAGACTTCAGTGTGGCTATTCCAATGTTTCACTGTTTCCACATTGAATTTAACTGAATTTGGAGCCTCCTGTAATTACATAGATACCCATTCCTAGAGAACGGAAGCAAAGATAATGCAAATATATTAAATAGACATAATTAAAACTTATTTCGCCATTTTATAAATTTCAGAGTTAGAAATAAATCTTAATTACTTCTACTGCTAAATTTTATGTCCAAATTCTTATTTAAAAATACACAACAAATTATTCTAGATTAATTCGTCATTAATTAATGTCAAAGTAAGGTACTTTTAAAATTAAGCATCTGCAAATATAAATTATTGTTATTGAGAAATCTAAACACTAGTTGTATTAACGAAATTTGGGTGTAAATTTTGTAAAAGAGCAAATAGTGATATGATTAGGTAGACTGAAGAAGCCTCAATTCTCAAATTTATCAAAACTGAACAGTATTTCAACAATGCTTGATCCGAAGAAGTTCTAGCCCAACTCTTTTTTCACCTGAAGAATGAACTCATATAGTATACTTAAGAATAACTAGACAGTTTAGAGGTAATATGACAAAAATGTCCTTGATTGCATTATTCCATATATTAGCCACTTAAAAGAAGTTCTATTCTTTGTCACTTCTAAACTAAGCTAGATATTAGAAACAGCTTTAAAGAAAACAATCCAGTTCTTGTTAGATCTTGTAAATTTCTTCTGTCAATAACATACTACATTTTTTCTGCAACTTCCCTTGTACTTTAAGTGGCTTTTCTGGAGAGTGATAGCAAAGAACAACTTTCATAATACCTTATTTATGAAGGAACTATCATTTTCACATCTTAAACTTTTACCTTCAGTTACTGTAATCACCTATTTTTCTTTACCCATCTGCATCATTCTTGGCCAATTAACCTCTAAGGACAAATGGCCTTTGCCCAAGGTTGATTTGACTTGAGACATCTGAGCTCAAATACTTTGGAACTAACTCTGTCTTGGAAAACAGGCCTCATCAAAAAGACAGTTCAACATCATTGTGTTCCCAGTCTGATGCTTTACAGTGCCTTTGCGCACCCTGTTGTGCCTTTGCTTTATAACAAAGGTAGAAAGCAGAAACACTCAGAGGCAGCTCACAGGCAAGTTGACAGAAGTATCAACATGTCCAGAAAAACAGGACTGTGAAAGAGGGTTGGATGTAGTCCAAATCCCTGTTTTGAGGTAGTCGTCTTCTGGGTATAGTTCTTATATTTTCAAAGGGATATCAAATGCAATTAATATGATAGTAGAGACCAAAAAAACATTTATTTTAAACAACTTCCTGAAGAGCACAATCATTCAGAAAGACATTGCAAGAGGTCATAAATTTAGACTAATTGTCAATAACATGTTACTAGCTAATACGAACAATTGAGTGCTCATGTGATGTTGAAAAAAATTAATACCATACTTTTTTGAAGTCCTTTATTTGATGATAACAGATGGCTCTGTTATAATATGCCAAAATGCAGGTTTTGTTGAGGTCAATAGTTTTTGAAAGATCTTCAATTGCAGCTTTAAAGGTCTGCAAATGAAAAAACACTATGAATAAATTGTAATTCAGAGTTCATGGTACTACATATGCTTCCTCAAATAATAGCATATTGTAAAATTTTATTTCATAGTTCTACATTTTGGTTCTTCATTAGTACTGGAAGGCATCTAACCATTTCACTATGTCCTCTATGGACTACTTACTGCAGTCCTTATGGCAGTGGGAGCACTTCTTCAGAAGCTCTATTTGTGCAAAGACTGGGCAAACAAACATTCTTAGTGTTTTCTTACATCACATCCATATACTGCAATACATAATCAATCCTTAATTTTACTAGCTTACATTTTATATCTTAACCTAACATAGAAGGTATCTTTTGTGGAGTTTTGGTACTTCTGTCTATCACTAAGTAAGAATCTATTCCATGGAACTTAAGAGGAGAATAACCAGATAGATTTCCAGTAGCTTCTCCAACCCATCAATCATTTTCAGTTACACAGAACAACCAGAGAGTAGCTTCAACGGGGAATGGGAAGTATAATAATCAGGTGGAATTCCTGGTTTCCATTAGCAACACTTCTACCATTATTTCACCATTCTCAAGTGTCAAGTAAGACACATTATAAGTTTTAAGGGAGAATGTAAAAGTACAACAACAAAGACAGTCCCACCTTATTCTGATACTTTAAAGTTCCTCGGTAAAAATAAGCTCGCGCACTGCTAGGCAGAATTTTGATCGCCTCATTGCAATTCAGAATTGCCTTAGAGTATCTACCTTTACTTCCATAGTAAGCAGCACGACTCATATATGCCTGTAGAGATGAAGACAGAATGACGACATGGTAGAAAACAGCTTTGTTTAGCATTATAAAACAAAGGTTAAATAGAAGACAGAAATTACAAGTTTATAAAAACATACATCTTACAAAGCTTGTAATTTCTTTTATTCAATGCTTGCCATGTGCTTGCTGGCAGATTACAAGGCAATACACCCATAAATGCAAAACCTTTCAGTCTTTGAAGCCATCCAAAATATCTCCCACAGAACCAAACTATCAGGAGTCTTTATATTACCTGGAAATGTGATGGACAAAGAGCAAGTGCTCGATTGAAATCTCGGATGCACGTAGCTTGTCTGAGCTGCATTCTACACAGCCCTCGCTGATAAAAAGCATCAGGGTAACTTGAATGTAGTCTGATAGCCATACTAAAAGCATCACGGGCCTAAAAGGATGACATATCATCAGGGTTAAATATGGTCTGTTTGTTCAGCTGAAACCATAGCCTAACTGACTCTTTTGTACAGCTAGATATGACCTATTTTTGCAGTTGGAACCCGCTATATACCTGCATTGTTTTTTATCACTTTCATCCATTTACTGGTACTTAAAATTTTGTAACGTTTAACACCCTACCTAATGCAATTATAACCTCAAGGAGGCACAATCTAACTCATTTAATAATCTCATTTCTTCAGTGAGACTGCAAAAGTTTAACCACGCACATGGTCTTCTGTCTGTAAGAGATGAAGTAGTGAAGTTGTTTATTTTGATGGACAATGGATTAACATGGCTAGTATGCAACTCCTTTAAAATACATCCAGATACTTTTTTCCTCCACACTGTACATTAGGTTACAAAGTCATGGGCTTTTCCAGGATCTACAGCTGTAATATCAGATGTACGTTGACACAGAAAGTCACATTTTGCAATTGTCATGTATTACCGCATTAGATATTTCAGACAATTTTGACAGCCTTCTTCCAAAAGAATATCACTTTTGACAAATGGGGTTGGAAGCAGACAAGGCAAGAAATTGTTCTCTTCCCTGTGAAATTTTGTTATTTCAAATGTTTCTAGTTTCTGTCTTGAGCCTTTTAGCAAATCAACAACTGAAACATTTATTAAAATATCAACATAGAAAACATTTGCATGAACTCACACTAGGCCTGCCACAAAGCTCACTGGTAAGCTTTCAATAGTTTTCAACAAAGTCTCTAATACAGTTAAAAGTATTGATTTGTTGAAAGAAGGGAAGTATATTTTTCTTAGGTAATGCAGTTTATTTCTTAAGTGTCATACATAAGTGCCAAAGAGAACAAGCTAGGGGTGTTATGAGCTACAGTAATATAGAAAACAGTTAACAAATTACAAACAACTCCATAATACAATAAACTAGGAATTCCTTTGTCCAAGTTTACTACCAATTCACTAAGCCACCAATACTCCTACATGAGTGTTGTTTGTCTGTAAGATCTGTGAAGACATTGATAAACACAAAAGAAATTCATGTTCTTTATTCCATCAGAATGGCAATTAATGACATACATTAAAAAAGATCATAACATTAGTGCTGGAAAAATGACTCACAAGCTTGCAAGACAGTCTAATGTACATCATGAATTCAAAAGAAAATTGCTAAAGGCAGTGGAGGCTGTTTAAAAATATTGAAATAATTCGCTCAGTTATCATGGTGGTTATTTACAAGCAGTGGAGTCAAAGGCTAATGTATTCTATATAATTAACACCAACCTGAAATAAACTTTTTTGCTCCATGTAACACAGGCCTGTGAGATAATACATTTCTGCAGTCTCAAATGTATTAGGCAGGATTTTTGCTGAGGTCATCAGGAGCTTCATAGCTTTTTTAAAACTCCTCACAGCATCCTGCAATACAGAGAACATTAATAGTTGTAAAGCACTTAACTGAAAATCTGCAAGATTTTTTAGACATTTTAAATTATTTTTAGGTTTTTTTTTTTTTTAGTCTTTCTTTGGAACATTATGGTAAAAATGACTAGTCTAGTGTTCTTTGATGTTGCTGGAGTTGGACACACTCTTGATCTCTGAATGGTTCATATTAATAACTGATTAGAAAAACAGAAATACTGCTGAGTTTTATTTATATATGACAAAGTAGCTAATGTACATGATCTAGAAATAACATACAGTTCATTTATACCATTATTTAGGTACATATTTAATTATAATTATTTATTAATTTTACTTATATTTATTTCCTCGGGAAGAAGAGGTATACCTTTTGATGGAGTCTGACAATAATGAAGTACTTGTTACAGGTTTCTTTATGTAAATAATGACAAACTATTTATTCCATAGACAACACACTAAATTTAATAACCATTAAGAAATATATCGAAAGGATCAACCCTGTATAGGTATTGAAGGAACTTAAGTGAATAGCCTCTCAGGATTTTACCATGTCTCATAGATCTGGGCACTAATTTATGCATATTTAATAATGTTTTGGTTTAAAGGAGAGTGTAAGGAGAACAACCAAAAAAATTAAGAACAGTTCAAGATAAGCCATTCCTTAGCCTTTGAGGATTATGAAGGGACCACAGTTGAAAGTTTCAATATCAAGAAGAGTAAAAGAATTACAGCATTTTGTTTCTTAAGCGAGTCTTTTGAGCTGAAGAAGTATTTGTTTAGAAAAATCAGTTTGAAATACCAGTGCCCATAGGACTGTCTGCAAATACTACACCTGCCTCCCTAAGTTGTCAGGGTAGTAGAAGTTTTAAACGAAACAGGTCTGCATTCACTGCTATTTAAAAATCATTTTTCTCTATACCTACATCCAAAAATACTCATATTTTAAAAGGAAAAGGAACTGTAGATACTTGAACTCACTCACATATAATTCTAAAGGCACAGCAGGGCACTATAGCCTGAAGTCTGATCATTTTCCTATATTGAGAGTATTGTGTTACTCCTCTCCAGAAGAGGTGGCAATGCAAGTCCTCACCTCTGGGTGAAGCACTCTGAGAAATCAGGGAATGACTCTAACACACATCCTCTTAACCACGACAACTGAAATGGGTTGTATTGGAGCGTACTAATGATCACTGACTTAGCATTCTTTCAATAACAGCAAAACTAGTAATGTCCCATTATGGTTTCAGACAAATAAAACACCCATGCCTAAAGAAAAAAGCTGAATGGATCAAGAGGTTTTATCTGGTACAAGCCCAGGGAGCAGGAGCATAATTTTTGCAAAGTGAACGCCTTTTCATTTAAAAAGAACCTGCAAACATGAGGCTAAGAGGAAACAGACTATGCCTTTCAAACACAGAACTCAATAGATAGGTAGATTCAAGGTTCTATGAATCTACCTGTTGCTTGCTGTTATTGTGTTTAGGGAAACAGGACTCTCTACATTTTGTATAAACAAATAGGACTGTACAAAAAGAAACAGGTAATCCATACTCCCAATTTCAACAATTCTGCAGGCCTCAAATATTGGCTAACTGCAGGACTCAGAGTAGTGACAATATTGGTTAAACCCTACAACATATGAATATTCACAAAGTTGAGAAAACACCTGTAACTATACATTATACATTCAGTTCACATACCCAAATTAAACTTTTGTAGTGCATTTTATTAGACCAAAAATGCTAGACATATTTCTGTATTATTTTATTTCAAAAGAAGCAAAATCATTACACATAATGGACCTCAATCTACATAATTGTATCTTTTAATTGATCACCTTAAATGTTTTAAAACTAAAAATGTCTAAATTATGCTGAACTATTAGTGCTGTTGTTGAAAATTCTTACTCAGGTCTTCTTATAATTTAAACAATGAGGTACTCTGAAGGTTTATTTATCTATTAGCATGTTTCATAAAATCTTAAAAGAATACAGAAAGAAAAACATTGTCTTGCTTGGCATATATATAATGTAAACTTTTCTAACCTTAGTTTTCTTGGCTTTCATTTGTATTTTTCCTAAAATAACAAACATCGAAGGCTCGGGTTGAGTTGCAGCAGCTTCACGTAAGCACTCTATGGCCTTATTGTGATTTTGACAAAATGACTGAATGAGTGCTTGCTGAACAGGCTGAGACATAAAGGATTCTGGAAGGAAACCACCATGAAAAACAATAATCTCTTTTACTTCAACCTATATGTTTTCCAGTATAAAATACCTTTAAATGATATGCAAACTTTAAAATACTATTAAAATATTTGGAGTATCAAAGATTGTTTTAACATCCACAAAAATACAAATGTAAACAAAATTCCTACAAAAGTCTGAAGTTGAACAGTTATTTATCAATGAGTGTAGTTTGATTGCTAAACATCTGCAAATATTTACCTCCCTTTCCCCACTTCTAAGAAGGCTTTGCTCTGTGGAACTATCACCATATGCCTGCTTTGTTTTCATATTCTTGTGTGCCCTGTGTATCCACTCTTCGTCACTACCAGAGACAGGAAATTAATCTTATACAGTATGGCTATTCATATGGATCACCAAGAGCTTCAGGATGCACTGAACACTGCCATTTTATGCCCAGCACATAACAAGAAACTACTATACTGCAACACTTTTACTGTTCAAACACATTGGGAAGGTTCAGTTCCAAAGCTATTTGATATTTTGTTAGGAAAGACTGTACATAAGAACAGAACAGAATCCTTACTCAATATTCCTTTAAAGCAGAAATTACCAATATTGAAAGGTAGAAATAAAAAACAAGAACTCAAAAGATAAAGGAAATTCTGAAATCACAGGTGATAATACAGGCAATAGTGTACACCATTATTACCTTTAAGGGCTTCAGACATGCAAACAAAATACTCTAGATAATAAGTTCCTATATTTTAGCTGATTCATAGTAACTAACCTATTTGCATGCTTGAACTTAATTTTTTTGAACAATTCCTTGGTTACAGACTGTTGCCATGGTTCACAACTACCTAAGAAAATTGATGAAATTGACATTACCTTCATCCATTTCTGCAAGTTGGTGAATACATAAACTTGCCAGCTCATCTTTCTTCAACTCCATTAAATACTGTCCCCTGTAATGAAATATTTGTTGGATGTAATTAGTAAAACTATTTCCAAGCATTTCTTTCAAAGTGCAAATACTACTGAAATATGTTTTCACTAGTATAAAAAGAGAAAAAGGAAAAATAATGCCTTCCAATAAAAACATCCAAAGTTTTTCCCTTTTTTTAATCAGAAATATCTGACAAATTTTTAATTTTTTCTCTCACATCACAGTACCAAGAAATTATATGCTTGCCTCTCTTCAGACTATAGGAGTTACAAAAATACATTTTCTTTGGATTCCACAGACAGTAATCCTTACAATCTCAAGAACTGCAACAATAATCTTAATAATATTGTTTGTAAAATCCACCACAGACTGATAGCTGATAGATACATTCTGTTTTCAAGGACAATTTTTTGCCTCTTCAGATATCGGCATCAGTATAAGAGGTTATGCTAGCCAAACCACACTGAGAGACAAGCTGAGCAAACCCACTCTTAAAACTGGGAAAATACAGTATTATTTACTGGAACATAGTAACTAATTCTCCTAATACACCTGAGGAATAATATCCTAGCATTTCCTCCTTAGTTCTTACAGCTTTTCAGGGGAGGAAACAGGTTTATCTAGTAATTTATTTTTTAGTCTTGGTAAAGGTCACTACTTCTCACTGGGCTGAAGATGGGGAAGAAGAATAGTTCGAACCTAAATTGGCCTGGACTTAATCCTCCACATTCTTTCCATTATGTGGATTCTGCAGACAAATCAGTGAAGGACTCATCCACTTGGGGAAAACATTTACAATTATTAAATTTTTAAAGGTTCAGACTTGCTTTTTTTGTCATGGCACCTATTTACTTCTTTTTCCCCAGAAACTACATGTACCTTAAAGAGCAGAATCCTGTATATGAAACAAGGTTCCTCCCTCCAAGGTAACAATTACGATAGTTGGGTGACACTATGCAGATTAAGTTCTTCAGGTCTGGAAATGCTATGAAAATACTACATTTTTTTAAACCCATTCAGAGCAGGTTTCAAAGAATACAAGGGTAGCTCCCAAGAGCATTCCAAATGGAATTTTTTTTAGAAGTGAGGTATCTGTGCAGTTCTCAGCTAATCACTTTCCTACCTTAATATGCAAAGTTGTGATTTATTTGGATAAAGATGAATGGCTCGGTTTATATCCTTCACAGCATTTGGTAAATTATGAATCTGCAATTTATAAAGAACAAACAGCAATTCAATTGCTAATATGAACACAATTTGGAAACACAATTACTATTTCTATAAATGTAGTTCTGCAGGATGCAATGCCCACATAGTAACAACTCACAGGGCACGTATGCCCTCTATAAAGGAGCTCAACATGTTTTTAATAAAGATCTGAAACATTTACGCTACATATTTCCATACTTTCCCACAGGGTAAATCCAAACTCCAGGCAGTTTCTTTACTTTTCCAAAATCCAAAGAAGAGTGTGGACTATTGGGAAGGAGACTAGGTCATGAGATCCACATGCACATATGTCCTGATGAATCTTCATTGCTGTAATGAATTTGCATTTATTTTTCAAGTGTCTGTGCATGTGGTCCCATTCAGCGTGCATCAGATGCTGAGGAGAAAGGAGATCATTACAGTGAAGATCCCAAGGACTGATTCATCCAGCTGGGATAGCTGCTAACTCAAACTCTCATTAAAGAACAGCATTAATGGAATGCATGTATGGAGCTTTATTTTACTGCTTTACATTGAAATTTAAAAAGAAAAAAAAAGCCCAAAAAACCCCCACAAAAAAACACAAAAAAAACCCCTACAAAAGCAACCTGAGCATTAGTGGATGACCTCTAATATAAACTATCAGGCACAAGTTCTTAAAAGACAATATCAAAAAAAAGAATATCATTAATCCACTTAGACTCTGAGTTAAAAGCCGTTTCCTTTAGTCGTGGAAGAAAAAGAACAGTGTGAGCAATTTCTCAAAACATTTTGAAAACAAACTAAGCACTGTGAGACACAACAGTTGTTTGAATTCTGCCAATGAAATCTACACAACTTAGGTCACATTGAATACTCCATTCCTTGTACTCCTGAGAGGGTCTCAAAAACCCAACTGCTAGCAGAAATTATTCTCAAATCCCATGCAGAAGTAGAATACACTCTGTTTCACAGTAAATAAAATACTGAAGATGTTTTCACTCCCATTTATGGGGAAGAAAATTTGAGTTTCCTGAAAAATAAGTATTCTCAAGAAAATTCTGTTTAGAAAACACCATATTTCAAAATGTGGGGTTCTATATTTTAAAAATACATATTTTCAAAAAAATAGTTTTGAAATATATTTCAAAAAAATGTATTAAAGCTCAGATTAGATGTACACTGATGTAGAAAAGATAAAATGACACTTGAAATATTTTGTGTCATTGCATTACATGGCAACAATATTCTACAATTGCAATGCATGTAATTCCATTATGTTGACAAGGACTACTTGAAACATAGCTATAAGCAGGTTCTAACACCTGTATAACACCAAGGCATAAGTATTAAAATCCCCACAACAACAATAAATATAAATAAAGCTATATTAAGTGGCAAACAAAAGCAAAAGGAATTTATTACCTTATGATATGCTTGCGCTCTGCATACATAGGCTCGAACATTGAGAGGATCAATTTCAATGGCATTAGTAAACTGTCGAATAGCTTCATAGCATTGATCAAGATGCAACAGCAGTATCAAACCAATATTTAGGTAAGCAAAGATGACAGACCTAAAAACAGAATTTTTTTTCCTTTTGTTATTGCACAAAATATGTCATTGTATTAACCACAGCTTACATCAGCTTCATCTACTTTTATGACATTTACCACACATCTATTCTGTGATCACACTGAGCTAAAGAACTGTAATTGCCAGCAGAGGAGATAGCTCATTAAAAAAACCCACCATTTCGGTAGCTTGAAAGCTAGAAAGCTTGAAAGCTTCAGTAGAGGCTCCCTGATCACCAAAAACAGCACTCCAAATGTGAATTGTGAAGAAATGATGACAAGTCTCTGTCGTAGAAGCTGGACTAGAAATAGAGCTAGCTGGTAATTTTGTATACACTGAATAGACCGAGAAATACTGAATTCTTCAACACTAAAAACACATTGTAGTTTTAAAAGACTGACAAAGCTTACACATTTGCCATCTAGCCTGTCCCTTATTTTCTATCATTTCACTTGGCTAGCTGCTAGGGAGACCTGGGTTTCCAAGATCTGCAATATCTTGTGCAGCCCACTCTTGCAGACTGTTTTTAGGCAAAGTTCAAGACTTCCTATAGCAGAACCAAGACAAAGGAAGAGCTGAGGAGTCTTTAGGCCTGCCACAGATTAGAATGGAAGCCTTTGCTCAAGACAGGACTGTTGAGGTTGCCCAAGACTGAACAAGAACTCAGTACCTTTAGAGTAAGGCAATTAATGCAGCTAACTGGTATGGGAGGCTTGTTGCATATTGTAAGGCCATTTGCATGGCAGGGCTGCTACAGATATAATCTGTTTCTGAAGTATTTTTAAGTGGTAGGAAGAAATGCAATTCAGACAAACCACATCAGCTTCAGTCATCAACTATCAAGGACCACAAACAGCATTTTTAAAAATTTTAGTTCAGGGACACCATTTACTAGCTTTTGCTAAAGAAAACATTATGGCATTTTCTTTTGGGAAAAAAAAGTAGTTTGACTTTTTACCTGCATTGTGGACACATTCCCTCCCAAAAGACTAACGAAATTATTATTGGCATGAGTAGTCAACTTTACTTACGACTTCAGTTTCATCTTTTGTCTGCCAGACCTGAATAATTTATTTGGCAAGTTGCCATGTAAGGCAAAATAAAAATTAATTTTTAAATACATTAATAATTATTTTTATTATACTCAGACTATAGTAAATGAGGCAAAAGATACTAAAAGAAGACATTATGGTTTTGTGTGGTTTAATTCCAGTCTATTTGCTGAATAATGGTTCTGATTCTATTTTCCTTTATTAGTACTTTTATGCCCCCAGATAATCAGAATACAAACAACATATATTAAAATTCTCAAGTCCAATCACCTGTCCAAAGCTAGGACACTTTCAAAGTCACAGATTGCCAGGGACCATTGACACTGTTCTAAGTAAACAATCCCACGATGAAGAAAAGAACAGAAATTTTCCTGAGTGTCATTGATGAGTACTGTGGGAGAGGGAGAATAAAAATCAGCTGTTCAGATATTCACATATATTTCAGTTACTCCATTGTGATGGGTTAACCCTGGCTGGACGCCAGGTGCCCACCAGAGCTGTTCTATCACTCCCCCTCCTTCTCAACTGGACAGGGGAGAGAAAATATAACAAAGAGCTTGTGGGTCGAGATAAGGATAGGAGAGATCACTCACCAATTACCGTCACGGGCAAAACAGACTCAGTTTGGGGAAAAATTAACTTGATTTATTACAAATCAACCGGAGTAGGGTAATGAGAAATAAAACCAAATCTCAGAACACCTTCCCTCCACCCCTCCCTTCTTCCCGGGCACAACTTCACTCCCGGATTCTCTACCACCCCCCCCAGCGGCACAGGGGGACGGGGATGGGGTTTACGGTCAGTTCATCACACGTTATTTTCTGCCGCTTCATCCTCCTCAGGGGGAGGACTCATCACACTCTTCCCCTGCTCCAGCGTGGGGTCCCACCCACGGGAGACAGTCCTCCATGAACTTCTCCAACGTGGGTCCTTCCCACGGGCTGCAGTTCTTCACGAACTGCTCCAGCATGGGTCCTTTCCACAGCGTGCAGTCCTTCAGGCACAGACTGCTCCAGCGTGGGCCCCCCACGGGGTCACAAGTCCTGCCAGAAAATCTGCTCTGTGGGCTCCTCTCTCCACAGATCCGCAGGTCCTGCCAGGAGCCTGCTCCAGTGCGGGGTTCCCACGGGGTCACAGCCTCCTTCGGGAACCCACATGCTCCGGCGTGGGGTTCTCCACGGGCTGCAGGTGGATATCTGCTCCACCGTGGACCTCCATGGACTGCAGGGGGACAGCCTGCCTCACCATGGTCTTCACCACGGGCTGCAGGGGAATCTCTGCTCCAGCGCCTGGAGCATCTCCTCCCCCTCCTTCTTCACTGACCTTGGTGTCCACAGGGTTGTTTCTCTTACATGTTCTCACTCCTCTCTCCGGCTGCCGAATACCGCCGTCCCAACTTTTTTCCTTCTTAAAAATGTTATCACAGAGGCGTTACCACTATCGCTGATTGGCTCGGCCTTGGCCGGCGGCGGGTCTGTCTTAGAGCCGGCTGGTATGGGCTCTGTCGAACACAGGGGAAGCTTCCAGCAGCTTCTTACAGAAGCCACCCCTGTAACCCCCCCCGCTACCAAAACCTTGCCACACAAAACCAATACATCCATGCAACTTATTTGCACATTATTTCTTATTGTAGTTTTCTTAGAGTTTTATAAAATATCATAGATAAACCATAACAAAACATATTAGATCACAACAGAAACTGTTCATTGTGGCACGAAATACCTTCAAGACATATTTGTAATTCTCAGTTACACCCACCTGAATTGTTAAAAGTGAAGCAGAAAAGCTTAGGAAGCAGAGGCAAAATAACTGAAGAAAAACAAGCAGCAAGAGCCAATGTCTGTACTGGGTCTGGCTGAGATGGAGTTAATTCTCCCCATAGCAGCCCTCGTAGTGCTGTGCTCTGCATTGGTAGCTAGAAAGGTGTCGATAACACACCAGTGTTTTGGCTACTTCTGAGCAGTGCTGGCACAGCATCAAGGCTGTCTCTCCAACATTTTCGCCCCCCTCAATGGCAGGCTGGGGCTGGGCAAGATCTTGGGAGGGGACATAGCCAGGACAGCTGACCTAAACTAACCAAACAGATATTCTATACCATATGACGTCAGCTTAGCTATAAAAGCTAAGTAAAGGGACACAGAAAGGGGGCATTTTTGTTTTCTGGAGCAACCACTACACGTACTGAAGCCCTGCTTCCCAGGAAGCGGCCAGACATCGCCTGCTGATGGGAAGTAGAGAATAACATCATTTGTTTTTCTTTGCTTTCACTTTATTAAACTGTCCTTATCTTGACCCACAAGCCTTTTGCTATATTTTCTCTCCCCTGTCCAGCTGAGGAGGGGGAGTGATAGAGCAGCTTTGGTGGGCATCTGGCACCCAGGGTCAACCTACCACAATGTCTAAGAGCAAACTTAATAGAAATGAAAAAGAGCAAGTTATTACCAAACACTGAATGACAACCATACATTTCAATGTTTGCAACATGAAATATCTGTGTTACATTGCAGTACAGTATTTACTAGTGAATTGTCATTCTTCTTTTTAATGATAAACATACACACCATTAAAAGAAACAAACAATACCAGAAACACTGAAGTCCTGCACAGCTCTTTTTGGATCAATTTGTCGTAGTATGCAACCTCTATAGTAGAATGCTAACCAACAAGAAGGGTCTAGATGAACCGCTGCTGCTAAGTCCTGTATTGCATTTCTGTATTGTTGCTGCTTAGCATATGCTCTTCCTCGATACAGCCTAATAAGGAAGAAAGTTTCTCTTTAAATATAATTTCCCTTAGAAAATTATACCTACAGAATGAAGTCACAATGTGAAGTCATAGACTATTATTTAATATTAACAGGTTGAGTCAACTTAATATCAAGAGTTCTTCCACTGTTTTTGTCATGCTACCTTCAAGTAATTATTCAGGAAAAAACTGTAGAAATATAGAATAAACATTCAATTTTATTTCTGAATTTAATAAAGCAAGTCTGAAGTAACAAAGCCTGGTAATCTATACTGTATAGGTAGATCACTGCACTCGCATAAACCAAGTTCAATATAATAGAACCCTGTATCAGCTTTGGACATCACAGAGTTGAATGGAACTCTCCAAGTTCCATAGTCCATTAGTGCAGCAGTTCCTGTATGGATTTTGTTAAATCTGATTTAAAAGAAAAAAAAGAAAACTGCCCTCATTACTATTAAAGCTTTCTGAAAACATCCATTCTATTCTTCAATATTTCTTTCAAACAGACAAGTTTACAAAATCAGATCCTACTATTTTACACTATTCATCCCTCAAATTCAGGAAGCTAGCAATATATTTAAACAAGATAAATCACAAGCACATGTGAAAAAGTGTGAATAGACAGCAATGGCTGTCAAATTATTTTATCAATGCAAAATGTAATACATAAAACTTATCTTTTTGTATTACTGAAGATAGCTTTCACATATTAAGCAGGTCTTATGCCACATCCCACTTCTATGTAGAGTTATCATGCAAAATATATACTAATCCTTTTTCAATCTAACGCAGTAAAGTCAGTTCCTCAAGAATTTAAATCACGTGCTTAACACAAACACAAGGCACTTATACTAATCATACTCACTAGGACTATTCACAGAGCCCACACATCAACATGTAAGCCTCAATGAACTAGTGGATTTCAGGAAGCCAAATGCAGCTTTATGTTGCTTCAAGATTTTATTTCAAAGTCAGAGTCTTAAGGAACATCTGTAAATTACTTTAGTAGCACAGGAACCTAATGTCATAAGAAAGCTTTGCATGATGCTGTGGTTCCCTGTGATGAAGGAAATGGGCTGACAGGTAGAAGATACACATAAGGGAATGCTTCCCTAGCCATTTCTATTCAGTTTGGATGGGGATCAGTTCCAGAATAAGACATCTGAACTTAGGTGTCAATTTGTAGATGTCTGCAACATATGTTAGGTGTCTGACTTTCCGTTACAGTTGATGGAGATCTAGTCAATACAATCCAAGGAAATGAGAGCAGTTCAGTTCATCCAAAAATATACACTTACTCTCTGTTTAGCTGAACAGATCTCCAGGCTTTATAGAAGAGTCTATATTCAGTCTACCTGAAGTCTACTAACTGTATTGATTAGAGTCCTTGGTGATAATGGCTGCTTAGACACCTACATCCCATGGATACAGCAAGCTGACACCTAAATTCTGGTATCATAATCTGGTATTGAATATCTGCTTTTATTTTTATTTTACCTCTATTTTCATGAATCCAGAATAGAGTATAAACAGAATGTAAATCTTTGCAGGAATGATATTAAGTAGAAGTCACATTTTCTAGTAGGGAAATCATATAAATTTTTTTTGGACTTTGTAAGTCAAATCTCAAAATCATTGTTATAATTCAAAAATAAAGATGCTTCTCATCCATAGTTCAATTTTTTTCACAGAAAACATTAATTCAGCATAATGCTAAAACTAGAAGTGTCAAGGCAACCAATGGAAATTAGGCATAGAACTATGTAATCCATAAGGACATTCTTCACTTTGAGCATGTATTTAAATCCAGTTCTTTAGAGCAAAGCACATATGCACGTGCTTAAGTCCAACTTACTCTATATTTGCATTACTCCAGTTAGATCTAAGCACATGGTTCTGTGCTTAGTTAAATTAAGGTCTAGGGACTAATCCAAAGTCATTAAAGCAATACAAAGATTCCCCAATGAATATCATGGCCTAGAAGTCTTATTCTTTTTCTATTAGACACCTCTTCGGAAATGCAAGTGCTTTATTATTGTTTAATGCATATTCAGTCTTTTACATATTTATATTCTTTTAATAATCCACTTAAAATTCAAATACTTTTGTCAAACTATATATTCTACCTTGCCTGAGCATTGCTGGGGTCTTCCTTGATCACAGCTGTAAAATCCTGAATAGCTGTAGGCAAAACTGAACGGTGAAAGAAATGTATTCCATGTTTCATAAGTGCATCTGTTCTTTTAGGGTTACACTGAAAACACTATAATGAAAAATTATAATGAAAAATAGTACATTATGTTACTCCTCCTTCTTATTATTTCTAATGATTAGAAGTCTTAACCAAGCATAAAAATAATATATTATTTTATTCTCAGATTTTCTTTTTTTATGCCTTTGTCCTTTAATGTTTATTGTCATTTCCATTAACTGTAAAGTGAAATAAAAAAGTAGTGATGCAAGCTTATTAGTGGCTGATAATTTGTAGACATTCAGTAATTTATTGAATTAGCTGGCAGGAGTAACAGAAATTACTTATTTATTTCCATAGCACTGATTTTTTTTAAACATCACTTACTTGAAAGGATATCTGTTCTTCAAGCTACTTACCAGATATATCCAAATACAGTTTACTTTTACTAAGGCTACACAAAGTTACTACATTATTGTAACAACACAAAAAAGTGAACTTACTTTGGCATAATCATCCATGGCCAATAACAATTGATTTTCCTCAAAATACAACTCAGCTCTCCTAAAATAAATGTCATCATCTGTAGGGCTACATTGTATTGCAGAGCTATAACTGATGATTGCCAATGTATTATCACCTTGTTTCCTGTAAATTTCAGCCATTGACAGGTATGTATCTGAAACAACCACCCAAAATATAAAAGGCACTATTCAGCAGTCCAGAACAATAAGTCATTTCTTCTTTACAAGGTAATTAACACAAGCAGTAGAAATAGAACAGTAGATTATAAAAAAAAAAGGAAGTCCTGTTTTAATCTGAGCAACAGAACTCAGAAGTTTAGAGCTATAGCTGTGTACTCAATTGTGGAGCCCATGCAGCTGTAAACTGATAGCTCTTGCTGGATTCATGGGTACTAAAAATCTTTGCTCTCTGTAGAGCTCTGTAGAAATGGCCCATCAAGCCATTTAGTGTTGACCACAAACAAATATAAAGAGATTTAGTTTAAATGGGCCCACGCAATATTTATCCCGCTGTATTGGGTCTGGTCAGGATAGAGTTAACTTTCTTTATAATCGCCCATAGGGTGCTGTGTTCCAGATTTGTGACTAAAACAGTGTTGATTACACAACGTTTTAGCTCTTGCTGAACAATGCTTGCACAGTAGCAAGGCTTTCTTTTTCTTTTTCCCCCACTCTACCCTCTCCCCAGCAAGTAAGCTGGAGGTGGGCAAGAAGATGGGAGGGGACACAGCTGAGACAGCTGACCTAAGGAGGCCAAATGGATATTCCTTACCATATAACGTCATGCTCAGCATCAAAAAAAAAAAAAAAAAAAAAAAAAGGTAGAGGAAGAAGGGGCGTGGGGGGAAGGTGTCTTCCAAGTCCATGTCCAATCAAAATTTCCTTTGTTGCAACCTGTGACCATTGCCTCCTGTTTTGCTGTGCATCTCTCTGAAGAGTCCAACTCTGTCTTCTCTGTTACCACGAATTATGTAGCTGAGAACAGATTTCCCTCTTAGCCTTACCTTCTCCCAGCTAAGTAACTCATCTCCATCAGCCTTTCCTTATAGAACTTAGGCTCCAGACCACTGACCATCTTAATGGATTTCTAATGGACTCTCTCCAGCTTGTCGCTCTCATACCAGGGGTTCCAAAACTGGACAAAGTATTGGAGGTGCAGCATCACAACCTGGGAAGCACTTCCCCTGACCTGCAGGGTCTGGCCTGTCAACCAGGTGGTATCTTCCCCTTTTAAGCTCCTCCTTCCCAGTTTACAGAGTATGGCAGAACTGGGCTGACCTGAAGCACAATAGCACACTGTCTCCATTACAGGCTTGTTATCAGCTTTCCACATTAAATTAATGGATACAATTTCCATCAGTCTTCCTTTTTTCTTGGTTTTTTTTTTGCATTTTTTAAAAACACACTAAAATTAAGTACTTTTTTTTGCCTTAGAAACCCAACTTCTGTTCCAAGCCTTTGAAGATTCATGTCTGCTTTGTATAACATGGATAAAACAACTGACAAGGTTAAAGACATACAAAAACATTTGCAGAACTAAGGCCAAAGGCAACTAGAGAAAAAAACACCATGAAAAAAATAACTGTTAAGCTACACTTCAATAGTTACTTACCTGCTTTATTTTTGCTCCATTTAGTTATAAAATTCAGGTCATCCAAAGCAGCAGAAATTCTGTCTTGAAAGAGGTAAATCAAATGTCTATGCCAGTAAGCATCAAGCAGCAGTGGTTCTAGGCTTATAGCCTATAAACAAAATAAGTAAATATTTTTTTTATATTGCAGAAGGAACTTGTCAAATGTGCTAACAACAGTACATAGGAAATGAGAAAATTTTTGCACTGAAATTGTTATTACTATTTTTTTAAGAAAATTCCTAGACTGACAAACTTTAATTTAACCTAAAAATCTGAAAAATTTTACTAATGTCACTTGTTTCTTTAAAAGAATCATGTACTTACGCATATGCAGAATCAGAGTCCAAGCTACCAGAATATTCAGCACAAAATATTAATCAGCTGGGATATTACCATGTTTGATGATTTGTTTAAAATAGTTATCTGAACTATTTCTAGAAATCAGAATTCTTCTATTTGAAAGTGTGGTGGTTTAACCCCAGCCAGCAACTAAGCACCACGCAGCTGCTCACTCACTCTCCCCCCACCCAGTGGGATGGGGGAAAGAATCGGAAGGAAAAAGGTAAAACTCGTGGGTTGAGATAAGAACAGTTTAATAGGACAGAAAGGAAGAAAATAATAATGATAGTACTAACAATAATAAAATGACAATAATAATAAAAGGATTGGAATACACAAAACAAGCGATGCACAATGCAATTGCTCACCACTCGCCGACCGATGCCCAGTTAGTTCCCAAGCAGTAATAACTCCCACAGAGTAATATCAACATGAAAGATCTGGTTAAATCTTGCATTATCAAGCACTCCAGTACAAGGATTCTGAACCCCAAAGCAGCTGCTGAGGACTGCCTCTCCAAACACCAAATGCTATGTTAAAAGCCGAGATGTTGGTTAAGGAAAGAAGCACATCTTTTGCTCTACAACATTATATATAGGATGAAGTACTTTGGGGTCCCAATCTGCTTATGACTAGCTGTGTGTAATAAAGATGTTAAATGACAATGAAAATACTATACCAAAAGTACAACACATGACTTCTCTACCCAGGTTTCACAAACATACAGAACTATACCTTTGCTTAAAGAATGCCTTTGAAAGCTTTTACAGCTTCCAAGTTTAAATTATAGACTTTAAAAATCTTCTTTTTATTTCTGTTTTTTTCAGCAACATTTTTATTGTTTTGGTTGTTTCTTTCTAGTTGTGCAGGGTCTTGGGTGGAAGTAATGGCAGGTTTGTAGCACTATAAAGGGAACTTAAAAGTGTTGAAAAAATAAGCATACATAGAAAAACACTAGTAGTATTGTATAAAATCTTATTGTCAAACGATAGTTTAAACAGGAAATACACGACTTTTAAATGTATTTGCTTACTATGCTTTTGCAGATATTAAAAAAATATTTGTCAGCTTTGCCAGCAACAAAACTTGAAGCAAAAGACTTTCTGTCCTTTTTGTCTATCCTACCTCCAACTCTATTTAGGAGTGTTGTATCCTGAGCAAGGGTCTCCAAAGAAACATTATGGTGCTTGGAGAATACTGGGGTAAATAAACACAGTTTATTAAGAGCCTTCATTCTTGTGGGACTAAACTTGGATCATGCTATCATACAGAGGTAAAAGGTGGCAGCACTCAGCTAGTTATCAGCTCTCCTGCTTCTAGTTCTTCACCTGTTGAAGGACTCAGAAACTCAATTTAAAAAAAAAAAAAGTGCTTGATAGAAGTAAAACTTGGCATTAAACTTACTTTTTCCAAGTCATCCATAGCTGACTTTAACTTGCCTAACTTTCTTTGTATTGCTCCACGCCTGCAGTAGTGAAAAGCTGAAGGATGCTCTTCCTTTTCTATTAGCTCAGACAGTCTTCTTACTTCTTTTTCTAAATCTTCAATACTAACTGTTGCTCCTTCAAGAAGAACAGGCTGTATTGAGTCAACTAGTTCGATTTGTAGATTTGCTTCTTGAGAGTCCACCATCTCAGTTCCTTTTAGTAATTCAGTATCCTTCTCCTCAGAAGCAGTCCCACTAGGAGGGAAAGTTTCATCAAACCAGCAGTTCCAGATTCCACTGACCCACATGCGAGCAGAAGTTTCTTCTGGAATTCCACCCCTCACTTTTGCAAACTTCTCAAAATCTAACAAACAAGGGATGCTGGGGCTCTGATATTGTTTGATTGCTGAAGACACCTCGGTACTGACTTTATCACAAATAGAAAGCCTTCCCAGAGACACAGACCTAAGGAAAAATGTATTAACAATTAACTAAAGTTTCCCAGATATATTAACGATATCAAATTGCAATTTGCCAGTCAACAACTATTCAAAAACCTGTTGTTAGCTCTTTTGTTAATGATAATATTTTAACTTATCAGCCATTTATCAAAAACCATTACTGAAGCCGCAGGTAAGCAGAATTGTTCTGAATCATTTATGTCCCAGAATGTTCAGCACTTATTTGCAGTTGTATGCTTATTTCCTCCAAAAGCTTCTAATTTAGGTTTACGAGGACAATACTAAACCTAAGAAAGGATGATATTTCATAGTGGACAGTTATCAGCCTGGCTAAATGATGATAAATCCTAGATGGATGAATATATCAATGATAGATCCCAATGATATTAGGAAGAGGCCATGAGAATATAAGCAGAAGCACCACCCAGAGGTGAAAGCAAGCACTTGAGTTTACAAGGACATTTCCAAAATGATAATCTGGGAAAATTCGTAACTTCCAAGATGAGAACCTTCACAAATGTTCAATATCAACATCTGCTCTGAGACATCAAAGTGAAAGAAACTGAAGACTTTAACAGAAACACTAAATCTTTATCATAAACAATACTAGCCTTGCTAACACAGAAGGGAATACCAGAGGGGAATACAGAGAAAATATTTTATACATATACATATATTTATAATACTGTGTACCTAATATTCATAATATTTTGTACATAAGGATCCTACTAGAAAAAAAAAAGGAAATTAAATAAAAAATGTAGCAGGCCCATGCACGAGAGACATGCAAAATAGTACAAAGATGAAATCTCTTTGGTTTAGCAAAACTGATATGAAAGCCTTAGACAGCAAAGAACATACAGTACCCCAGTCTAAAACAAGACTTTGGAAAAAAGACAACTTCTCGCTTAGTCACAGCTCACCATAAAAGTATTTCACACCATTTAAGTATCTTTGATTTTCTTAAGAATAAACCTACTAAAAGGTGCCTAAAAGCTGAAAAAAGAAGCAGCTGAATGGAAAGCTGGCCTGAAGGACCAGGCCTGAGCATCAGTGTAAGTACAATGTGGACACATATGACTGTACACAAAAATAGACAACATTTGGGGTTTTTTTGCAGGTCACACTTCAAGCATAAGTATTTAAGAAATATCAAAAATCTAGCAAGAACGTGAATTTCTTTTCTTTTTTTTTTAATACTTGAATATTTTCTAAGGTATCCCATATCTGAAGTATGTAAATAGTAAACATTCACTAGGAAAATATTTAGAGTGATACATGAAAACAAAAGGTAAAAAGCAAACTACTTGTTTGATGTAATCTACAAATTTCATGGTACAAAGAAGGTTAGTCCAGCCTAGCATTTTGGTTTCCTAAGAACTTAGAATTTTCCACTTGTCTTTCAGAAGCTTGACAATTTAATCATGCATTTATACTTAGATAAAACTTTTTCTGTTGTTGCATTAAGCAACACCATTTCCATTTAAAGTATAATACATACTAAATGTTCTAAAGATACCTGAGCAGTACGTATTTTTTCTTTGCATTAAAAAAAAGTATATTATTCCTAAATAACTAAACTATTATTACTTAATTTCAGAGCAATATTTAATATTAAAAAAAAGATAAAACCTGTAATTAGATAATATGGCTACAAATTAAAATACATTCTTTAAAAAGGCAATACGCTAATTAAAATAAACCTTTTAAGAATCTTTGGGGGTTGACTTAATTTCTTAATCACAGCTTCTAATTTTCTAGGGTTTATTATTTTCTTTGATTTCTTTGTTTTCTTTCTTCTTGGGAAAACAGTGTATTTAATCCCAGCCTTTTGAGATCGCTCCACAAGAACAATGTCATTCTCACTATCCTCTTGTCCAGTCAAAGCAGGCGTTTTTTCTACTGGTATGTCTGTTTGCATTGACTGAGGATCGTCACAGATTTCATGCAATAGATGCTTGGTAGGGGAGCTTTTCCCGATCTCTGTCTCAACCTCTGACTCAGCTATCCGTTGCTTCATAACCTTCAACTCTTTCATGCTGGTTTTGAAATTAGCTGACATATTTAATGTAGTTTCATCTTTGAAAGCAGTCATCTCCAGAGCTGAGACTGATCTTTTAATCAAACTTGTCTGTTAAAAAAAGGAAACAATTTATTTAGATGTTCATTTGAAATAAGATTTATATATCAGATTTCCTTAGTTGTAATGGACTGGATTTTATTTTGTATAAAATTGTAAAGAAAAAAAAGAGCGATATGGGGACTACACTGCTGAAAAAAACCTATAGTATTTAATGGGAAAAAAGATCTGCATATCTCAGGATATGTGTCAAAGCAAAGAGATCTGAAATATTAATCCAAAGTTATTTGAAGCTCATGAAGGGCTAAAATCAATCTTCTCTAAAAAGTATCACAAGAAATTTGAATTAAATACCCCTAGTCCTTGTAGGAAAGTTAAATTTTAAAATCAAAAACGTATGTCACTGGTGGTGACATTTACAAAAAGATGAACTGAGATATATTCATGAACTCAGAAGAAAAGACAGGAGGACTCTGTATAACGTTTGGAAGTACAACTGTATTACATGGAAACACAGTTAATATCTGAATGGAATTATGCACCCTCATACCTTGTGCCCCCATCCCTGAATTGCCTGATGAAATCAAAACCAAAAGAATAACTATTATCCTCTAGTGTTTAATTGTTATTAATTACTAAGCAAATACTATCTGCAATAACAAATGTATTGCTTCTCAGTCTTTCTGTTAATTCCAGTTCACTAACTTGCACTATAATACTAGGCATAACACATCTTTGTCAAAGAAAATAAAATGCAATTTCATGTCCACTGCCTGAAATTTACAGAGAGAAACACTTGTTAGTAATAAATAAAATAAATGAAAAAATAAATGAAGCATTTAAAAATGTTGAATAATTTTTAATTAGACTCAAAGAAGCACTTTTTCAATGCTTGGTTACAGACATCTGCTAAGAATCACTTAATTTGTATATTTATTAGAAAGACACTGCATCAGCCTTGTGGTAATGCATTATACCCTGTGGAGTTTTGAAAAGATAAAAAAAAAATAATGTCACAAGTGTGCCACTTTTCTTTAGGAAAATTATAATTTTTTTTTAAATCTAAGCTTCATACTGATTTATTTAAAAGCTGAAACTCAATGTAAAGCTATCATTTATCACTACATGTATCCACCATTAGCTGTCATCACCAAATCATATAGTTTGATTGCAAATTGCATAAATATTAAATTGTTACTTGATAAATTCTTTTCATGAACTATGCATAGTTTTGCTAAAGGATGGCTAGCTGAATTCAACAAGACTACTTCTATTTGAACATGAAACTAGTATTTTAAAAATCAAGCATCAATGCTTACTTCAAGTTGCAAATCTGGTGTTTAAATTATAAATTTTATTTATCATTGCATACGAACTGCTGCCATGCTTCATGTCCGTCTTTAAAACAACATGGTCACAACATTTTAAGCAGGTCTTTATGGACTATAGAAGTTTTAAATAAATACATACTCCTCAAATTCTTACTCAAAATCAAATTTGTTAATAAAATATTACTTGTATAATGCTACCAAGGTCATCTTTGCATAGCTGTAAAATTTACACGGTTTATTGCTGCTTTATGTATGCAATAGCCATAAAAGTACATAGCACTTTACAGATTGGAAACTTGACAACATTGATGCCCTGATACATCTGAAATCCAAGGACCTGATACTGCAAATCTTTACTCAGATATGTTGTCCCACTCATTTCAGGTTAGCTAGAGTACAGAGTACTCACACTTATCTCTATCCAAATGCCTGTAAAGTTAACAGGGGTTCTCATTGCAGAGCTACGTTCTCCTATTTAATGTAACCAATCCACCTGAAAAAGACCTCTGAGACTCTCACTTTTGCATTTAGTAGGAAAATATTAAGCTCAATTCAGTTCAGTGGAAGAATTTCTTCCACAAAATCACAGTTCAGGAACAAATACAAGTAAATATAAAATAATACCTCTGAGCTCTCACTGTCAGAAAAGTCAGGCAAGGATTGGCATCTTCTCAGTAAACTTTTTGTCTATAGATAAAACAAAAAGCAAAATAAGTCTGAATTAGTCTGAGCCTAATATGAATAAAGCTTTCAGATACATTCTGCTTTTAAAAGCAGAGACTGATGAAAATAGAGCTAATGTCCAAACAAATCTGTACTTTCACCAAAAAAAAACCAACCCCACCTTTGCCAGAGTGAAGTGAGGACTGCATTTCCCTGGATTTCTGGATGTCTTAAGACCATTCCACTGCCAGATGTCCAAAAATCTGAGACACATTCAACATGCTCATATAAATTAATGCTAAAGAGCAAGCAGTCAGTGGACATAGATGGTCCAGTGCTGTAGATGCTCCAATCTCAGAACACACTGTGAATATGCCATACTGTTGAACATCTTGTGAATTTACTGCCTGTATGGAGATGTCTTTCCAATGAACATTCTGTAACTGGAAAGACCCACACTGCAACTTAGAGCCACACTTCAATCTTTCACTTGAAAATCACCTGCATAGAATTGTTTGCCTATCCTTTAATAATACATTCAGACAAATTCTAGATTAAAAAAAAAATCACACACTTGGAAACACGTCTTTTCCCCTATTCTGCTTCTTGACTCTTGCATTTTTTTTAGATGTCTGGGCATAGTGGAACATCCCGTAAGCCGCTTCATTGAGATATGTCATATTACTCAAAACCTGTTATTTATAATCACAGGCCCTCCCCTAAATCATAACCTAGTGCTATAATAATGCAAAAAAAGAAGCATATTTAAATTATGCAATGACTCCTCCCAAGCACGGTTTCAAGTTTCAGAAAGTGAGATTTAGCATTTTCTAACTACTAAAAAATGAACAAATACCTAACATAAAATTGTTTCTAGAAGTCAACTACATAGAAATGTTTCGTCTTATGACTAGATCTTTAAACTACGAATTGTTTTGCTAATCTTATTTTTCAGTACTACATTAAAAAAAATTGTACCATAATACACACCAGCCCATAATCATAGAAATCATGATCATCTTGCTCAGCTTCTAACTCTTCATCATGATCAGTGAAAAAGCCTTCAAATACAACATCCTCAACAGCATTGCTCTGAAATATTAATATATTTGCATATTTGAGTATGTGCAATACTATTATTTTAGTCAGCTATAGAAAACATAGTAACAGATAAATAAAGCCTATAACGTATTTGAGCTAAAGATTAATGATGAGCAAGACCAACATCACAGAAGCCATTTATCCTAGGCTTCTGATGGAACACATTCTTTAATGCGATCAAGAATTACATGGTGCAAAAGGGGCAGAGACCTGAGGAAACCGATTATTGCTACCTGATTCTCTAAAGTTTTTATCTCTAGCTTTGGTAATTTATGTCAGGTCGCAGTAGTCCATACAGTAATAACCAGAGCTCTCAATTTGGTCATTGTAAGGCTAGGAGATGGGGAACTATGTCAGGTCTATTCCTGCTATCAATTAATCCATGCATAAGTGTGCTTTATCTCTTGCACAGGAGTGTGAACTGGTCATGAAATGCTAGTTTCTCTGTAACCTTTGCCATATGAAGGTGCAGAGTGCTACAAATACAGGCATACAATAGGCATGCTCTTTTACATGAATGGCTCATCTCTCCCAATAATGTAATCACAGTGGAGATTTTACATTCAAAACATTTCAAAGCTCAAAAACTTTGGCATTTTCTAAAATGGACTTTGTTAAATATAAGAAATATTTTATTACATTTTAATAGAAATCACTGCCAGCATAGCATAGCAGAAGAAAAACTATGCAAAAGTATCTTTCAACATAAATGTAAAGACATTAAGCAAGATAACATAATAGCACATGGTAATTAAGAATAATTACTACCAGAAATTTTATTATTGCAGAAAATGAAACAATACTATTCAATACATACTATTACAAATTGTACAATGACTTATATACTGTGATTACAATAAACAAACACAAGAATGCTAATAAGATAGCAGCATAATATACAACAGTTACAGTTAACAAATATAATGTTAGAAAAAGATGTATATTTCTGCAAAAGATGGGAACATTAAAAATACATTTAAATATTTACCTCATACGTAGGAAATAAAATTTCCTTTAATGAAGAAATTGGAGCAGAGAATTTTGGTGGAGCTGGAGCCCAAAACATTTTTAAAGCTTCTGGATAAATGGAAACCTTCAAAACCAATACAATGCAGTTATCAACTAACATAAACCCAGTTTATAAATGTCTGTAGTGAATCTGAACTATTAGGTGATGAAATGCTGTTTTCTGCTAAACATGGTTTTGTCAAAAACAACCCCACCAAATATAATGAAATCCTATGAGGTATAGGGCTCCACAGCCTGAATGAACTACCTGGTTTGCTCTTTTAGTGTTTTTGTTTGTTATTAATCAGCACATTAGCATATTTTATTACTTCAGAGAAGGAATTAAGAACTGAGACATGAGATTTCAGAACAACCCTCCCCATTGATGAAAAACTCCATATACATTTTAATATTGCATATTGTCAAATGTTAAAAAATCAGCAGAACTTTCTTTCCAAGGTGTTCTGTTCTTTTGTTGCATGACAATTAAAAAAAAAAAAAACACTTTTTTTTCCCCTGGATTTTGTGTCTTCATTTGTAGGATTGTGCATATACAGCACACATTTATTAAAATTATTTCTTACTTTCTCTCCTAACAGTTGCAGTTGTGGCTTTTTAAGACAATATTCAGCAATTTTTTGGCATTCCGCTAGACTTTTTGATGTATGAGGGGGAAGAAAGTGAATCCCATCTGTCCGATTATTCTGGAATTGCTCTGAAATAGGAACTCCCTCATAACAAACTCTGCAGGAACATAAAAGATGAATAAATTACTCTGATTATGTGAGATAATAACAGCACAGAAATAGCTTAGTTGTTAAAGACAAAGAAAATTAGGTAAAGTTTAAATCAAATTAGAAATAAATTATGAATAAAACTTTGTTTTATAAACTAAAGATTGAAATTACATACTATACAATGGAAACCTGGTGCCAAGCTTGTCATTTTTTTAGTCACACACCAAATAATTTTAAGACAACTTTCATGATCAGGTCCATGGTGTGTATTATAGAAGTCACAAGAAAAATATAACACTAAGCTCTAAATTAGTACAAAATGCATTACATGCATAACTTCATGCATGGCAAATACACCACACAAGCGCTGTGCTTACACTCAGATATACTTAAATGCCAAAAGAAACTGATTTCACCAGGAATGTCTGGCTGGTTTTGAACAGCACCTTATGTGATTGGATTCTGATTTTTTTTTTTTGTCCTTTTTTTAAATAAATCTGCCTATGGCAAACACCTCACAAAAGGAATATTTCACTTCAGAAAGCTGTAGTTTGAAGTAATTATACATCCCAATTTCCTATCTATCTACAGTTTCAATTTCCAAAAACAGTGACCACTTTTACACAACACAGTAACTCATAAGTATGTTTATATATGCATGTCCATATATATATATATATAAAAAAAAAAAAATCCTGTAATAACTGTTCTACCTCTATTTCCTTTGTTCCTGGCACCTCTAAAGGGAAATTCAGATTTGAAGGATCTATTACTACTACTAAGCTGGCAAAACTGTTTAGGTATTAGTAGCAACAACTATTAACATTATCACTTGAACAGATATTTTATAGGATTTATATATAAAATTATAAATGAATGTTTTTATTTAACAAAGAGAAGGTTACATTTATATTTTTTGCTATTCTTCTTGTAGCTTGTTTTATAATACAAGAATTAAGTTCTCACTTATATAGTTCTTACTGTACTACCAACTACAAACACAGAATGCAATAAATGGTGAAATATGTAATGTATATACAAAAGAAAGAGAAAAAACAGTTAATTTCATATATTCAGGTATCCATATAAGTATGTAAATTAAAATGCACATTACATGGAACACACTTTTCTCAACACATTGGCATATGTCAACACTGACATCTACTGGTGTTAGTCAGGTCTGGGGTAGTTTTTCTACAAACACTAAATAATGAAGTTTCTCTGTGCATTCATGGAACTAAAGTGTGTAACTTCTGTTACTTGCAATTTCACTGTCAGACGTATATCTGCTATATTGATTCTCATTTATGCTAATTGCAATGTACTTCCATTTTAAGACCTATGTAAATTATCAGAATACTATATAAACGGGGGGGGGGGTGTCCTCAACATAACTGAACCAGCCATTTGATTTAGCAAACAAAATGCCTTCTGAAGTACATTTGGAGGTTAAAAAGGAATCGTTAAAATGTAGCACTAGCCCAGAAGCTGTAGTTCTCACACAGAGAGAAAGATTATAGATCTGGGAGTAGTTCTTGAACTCTTTCTGGAATGTTCCTTTCTTCAAGTGGAAGCTTTGACAAAAAACCTATTTCTTAAAGAGAAGAAAAACAGGAACTGAAAACCTAACTTTTGACAAGTGTTTGGCCTTCCTAGTTTTTCTTTACATCTAAGTATTTGGTGGTGAATTGGGTTTCCATGGCAAGGTTTTGGTAGCGGGAGGGCTACAGAGGTGACTTCTGTGAGAAGCTGCGAGAAGCTTCCCCTATGTCCCATGGAGCCAATGCCAGCCGGCTCCAAGACGGACCCACCACTGGGCAAGACCGAGCCCATCAGCAACAGTAATAGTGCCTCTGGTATAACATACTTGGGGCAGGGGGGGGTGGGGTGGAAACTTCGCAACTGCAGCCAAAGAGAGAGAGGAGTGGGAATATCTGAGAAAAACAACCCTGCAGACACCAAGGTCAGTGAAGAAGGAGGGGGAGGAGGTGCTCCAGGTGCCGGAGCAGAGATTCCCCTGCAGCCCGTGATGAAGACCATGGTGAGGCAGGCTGTCCCCCTGCAGCCCATGGAGGTTAACAGTGGAACAGATAGCCACCAGCAGCCCGTGGAGAACCCCAGCTTGGAGCAGGTGGATGCCCAAAGGAGGCTGTGACCCTGTGGGAAAGCCTGCACTGGAGAAGGCTCCTGGCAGGACCCATGGACCTGTGGAGAGAGGAGCCCACGCTGGAGCAGGTTTGCTGGCAGGACTTGTGACCCTGCAGGTGGTTGGAGCAGTCTGTTCCTGAAGGACTGCACTGCATGGAAAGGACCCATGCTGGAGCAGTTCATGAGGAACTGCAACCTGTGGGAAGGACTCACATTGAAGAAGTTCATGGAGGACTGTCTCCTGTGGGAGGGACTCCACGCTGGAGCAGGGGAAGAGTGTGAGGAGTCCTCCCCCTGAGGAGGAAGGAGCGGCAGATACAACGTGTGATGAACTGACCACAAGCCCCATTCCCTGTCCCCCCTGTGCTGCTGGGGGGGGGAGGTAGAGAATTCAGGAGTGAAGTTAAGCCCAGGAAGAAGAGAGGCGTGAAGGGAAGGTGTTTTTACCATTTGGTTTTATTTCTCATTACCCTACTCTGATTTGACTGGTAATAAATTAAACTGATTTCCCCAAGTCGAGCCTGTTTTGCCTGTGATAGTAACTGGTCAATGATCTCTCCTTGTCCTTATCTCGACTCACGAGCCTTTCATTCTATTTTCTCTCCCCTGTCCAGCTGAGGAGGGGCAGTGATAGAGAGGCTTTGGTGGGCACCTGGCATCCAGACAGGGTCAACCCACCCCAGGTGGTTCTGACTCTTCAAGGTGGGTGTCTCCACAAAGGAATGTCAAGTGACGTTATACAAGATACAAAAAGGTAAAGCAATCAAAATATTCCTTAGCATTTGGTGGTTAAGAGTGTTTTAAGTGAAAAACATAAAAAGAGCCCTCTTTTAGGGCACTTTTGCCATAAATAGTATAAACTCCTTGAATTGAAAACTAAGTAATCAACTGTGATTTGATGCAAAACAACATTCAGACTTTTCATTTCTGGAAGAGAGATGCATCATGGAGGAAAGCTCCAAGTAATAATAATACTGATATAATCGTTCTGTTTCCATCTGCTGGTAAAAAACTGTACATCAGAATGTCTCAGGGAGATGCAGGCATTCCTGCATGAAGGAATCTTAACAAACATAACAGGAAGCTACAAATCCTGTTAAATTTTTTGTAGGATATCTGCCAGGAACAGGTTTGATTATCCATATATACCTTTCATAAAAATATATTTAGCTTAATATTTGTCTTCATGGCTAGAAAAGTAGCTTTTTTAACTCTCAGATAACTAATGCCTGCCAAGTATACCAAGATTAAACAGGAGTGCAAAAGCAAGGCATTTTTGCTATCTGATGAAATAAACTTAATACAGTCAGTCCCAGGAGAGAGTTGTAGCTGACCTTGGGAAGTTTACATCTTGATAAATTGATACATCCTGCTCCACAAGATGTTTTTTGCAGACATCAATGAAAAGTTATATATATTTTTAAGCCTGTAGATATTTTTCATAGTGAAGACAAGACTTTAGAGCAAGAAAATTATTGCTTTCTTGATCTGATCTACCATAAAACCCTACCACTGTAGGCTTCTTTGGACTTTGTTACAGTCAAACAAGATTCTTTCACAGAAGAACTCAGAACTAGTAAAAAAAAAAATAAAGATAGATCTATTGCTATTTAAACAGTTGACAGTCATTTGAATTTTACTATCTACAACACAGAAATCATGCTTACCCCTACATCGATCATTTGCATTTGTGAAATTAGCTAAATGCAGGGAATAGGTCAGTAATGAAATGTGAACAGCTTAAACGGACCTAAATTAGTGTCAGGTAAATGATACCTTTGACCTTCAAGGCTCACATAAGGCAACGAGTTTTAAAAATTAAAAACAGAAGAGGAGAGTAGAGGATGGTGCCACTAGATGGCAGTGCTCCAAAGAATTTAGTTTTCTAGATTTCGAGGACTAAACAAATTCAGCAAGGAATTTTGGTATGGGCTTCTTTTTAAACTTTAACTCTCTTCATCTCCGGGGAATGTAGCTCTCAATGTAAAAATTTCTTCCCAAAAATTTCTACTGATTCGTAAAGCTCAGACTCACCCTCAGTTTCCTCAACCTGTTGGCTACTTCTTTGAAAACCAAACCTTTCTCTTCTTCAAATCCCATCCTCCCACAGTTTCTACAGTTCATCTCTCCTGGTCCCACTCCCACCTAATTCCTTACACTTCCGGAGTATTTCAAGAGGTTCTGTCCCCTATTCTCTTCTCTTCTTCCTCTATTTCTAGTAATGTTCTAGTCAAAGACCATGTACAGTTTCCCTCTCCATGGTAATGAATTGGAGCATGATGCGTCACTGTGTTCTGCACCAACAAAAAATCAGATGATCTTCCTCTTAGGGATGTCAAGCTGCCAGTGCTAATTCAGCAAGGCTGAAAGATAAGGATCTAATGAGCCTTTCCCTTTTCAACCTTCATGGCCTCCCCACTACTTACTTTCTTCATCACTATCGCTAGCATCCCATCATTCACACAGACTCAGAACACAGGTATCATTCACAACATTCTAAAATTAAAGTATTTTTCTAATCTCTCTACAAAGCTAAAGTCTGGTATCTAATTTCATATCTCGCTTGCTGCAGCATCCATTTCTTTAGTCTAGACAAGCATCACCTTGTTCTGTTCACATTCATTCAAAGCACTGCTGCAAAGATCATTGCTTGCTTTGAACGTTATCCCATTCTTTGAAGTAATAGAAAAAGAGAAGCTCATTCAAATATAAGATGCTCCTCTGCTTTCAAAGCTTTCACAGCCTTTCCTTTTTTCTCTCTAGATCAGTAAAGCGATAACTTCTGTTTTTGTGACTTCTAACTCCAACACTGACTTCTGACTCCATCACCAGTTTCCTAAGTTTGAGGTTTTCTCCTTTTTGAAAATCTTTTTGCCCACCCTCATGTTGCCCCTCACACCTGAGAAAAGCTCACTACAGCCATCGATCTATTCTCTCAGAATTTCCTTAAATCCTCTTCCACCATGACCTGCAAAACAGTTAATGGCTGGGTTACTGGTATGCTGAAACCCCTGCTTACAATGCTGATCAGTGTCCTTATTCTCACTGAGTCCTTATATTCTCTGTCTGTATCTGTCCAACAGACAGAAAATGCTGCTGAATCAAAAGCAAAGACTTCAGTTATGGCCATGAATGATATTCATATGCTACCCAAACTCCTGACAGAAGCAGAAGCTCACAAAAACCAAAGGAAAACATCAGGGCCTAATCATATACCCTGAAATAATGCCATCCTTGATGGTTAGGGTAATCTTGACTACATCTAAAGAATTCAATGACTAAAAACTTTCATAAGGTAATCTATGGATTCACGTTTTAAGGTCAGAAAGAAGCATCATCATTACCCAACCCGACCTTCTAAATAATACAGATAATAAAATTTCATCAGTACTCCTGCATCAAGCTCACAATTTGCTGGATGAAACTCAGGATATACCTCAGAAAGAAATCCAGCTTTGATTTAAAGGCTGTAAGTAATGGATAATTTCATAACCTGCTACTTTCATTGCTATACATTGAAATCTTATAGCTACTCTCAATTTGTCTGGACTGAAACCTCAACTACTGGGTCTGTTATGTTTCTGTTTAGCAAATCCTTTTGCGTCAGAAACTATACCATGCAGGTAACATATTCAAACCATCTCTTGTGTAAAACCAACATGATGATCTTTTAAAGTGTCTTAATACAGAACTGGTATTCAAGAAAAAGAGAGATCACATACAAGAATCAACACTTGTACTTGCTCCCCTAGAATGGTATTTGGAACACTCTGTTAAGTGCATTAAGTGCACAACATTCCTACAAACCTTCATATGGAAGAAGAATCACAGATTTAGCCAACAGGAAATCTGCTGCCCCTCTCTGGAACTTAGATTTTTTTCAGGGGCTGCAGGCAGAAATTTCCCTCCATTTCAAATCCAGAATACAGAGCCTTCTTCTAAGGGTGGATGCATCCATTCTTTCAAGGAAGGGCAAGGTGATTTTTTTTTTTCTTTTATGAGACAGGGAAAAAAAATAAGAGTGGTGATTTCCACCTCTTTATGATAATTCATTATTGAAGCAGAGAGCCATGAAATAAGAATTCATTGCTTATCTGAGGATTCAAACCTCACTCACCATTAGATTATATGACCATTCTGGGTACAGGAAGTTGAGCTGTTGAGCAGAAAAGAATGCAAAAGTCATGCAGCCAAGAGACAGAACAAGTGGTGACATGACTATCTCAGTTGTTAGAGCACTTACTTGGAACAGAAAAGCTCTGTATAATATTTCTAATCCCAAAACTTTTTTTCTATATTATTGCTAAGGTCTCACCTCCTTTATTTTAAGGTAAACATGTTTAATTTAAAGTTCAGAGAGTATTACACAGCCATCTTCTGTTGCTTATCTTTCAAGACTGTAAAGTTCCTTTCAGAGTTACTGCTTTTCAGGATGCAATCTCCCCTCCTACAAAGGATGACCCTAATTCTCTATTCTTATCCTTATGACCTTGCATTTGGCTGCACTAAAACGCATGTTTTTCAAGTCAGCCCAGGTTAACAAGCTACACAAATTGCCCTGTAAAACTGACCTAGCCTTATCCTTATTTACCACTCTACCATTCTTTAGATCACTACAGACTTTATGAGCAATAATTTTATATTTCTGGAGCTGGTGATACACAGAAACTACAAGTAGCAAATGGCCAGTCTGAAAAACCATCAGGGAAAACTTGGAGTATTAAGGCTGCAATTCTGAATTTTTCATGTTACTATATAAACTAGAAAAGCACAAAAAAGCAAAAATGTAACCAAAGTAATAAGCAGTGAAAAAAGAATATGCTTCATATTCATTCATATGCACATTATTTTAGTGCAAAACACGTCAAAAAAAAAAAAAAGAAAAAAACAAAGATTTAGGAATTCACTACCATCAAATATAAAAATTGGTAATATAATAACATGATAAAACTGAGTAGGCTTATTGCAAAATCCATCTACATGTCCTCACTACTTCTTACAGAACAAATTTTTTTTGACAGATCTCTTCTTACATGCTGCATCAACCTCAGAAAAATTAACTATTATGCATTTTGTTCTACTTCAGCTCGTCATTCATTAAAGATGCAGGATCCTCCAGTTATCACATGACTACCTTTTACATATGCAATGAATACTTTTGACTACAAGTTTATCTAGGTCCCAGTTCTGTATGTGCTTAACTTTGTGCACGTGTTGAGCTCAACAGAACTACACTCCATTACTTAAAGTTATGTTTGTTCCTTGTAGAATCAGGATTGAGGTAAGATTGTCTCTGTGATAAAGGGCTAGTGGGTGTGTACTTTAAACCTTTTACTGTTGCAGAATTTTATATTCACAGAAAGCCTACTCTATTTGCTCAGTGTTTCTTGTTATTTCAAAGGGACCTCTTGTGAGTAGAATGAAGTATAAAACTTCATATATTTATAACCTGAATTGTGACATATAACTTAAAATATGTCTGTAAAATGCAATTTATTTTAAAAGCAAATAATACATTTTACAGTCTAAGAAAGATACAAGCCTTTTAGTACCTTTGTTCTAATTATTTTAAAACACATCTACCAAATAAGGCAATTTTTTTCAAATCTTTTTCTTTGCCACTTCTTTGCAACTACTAAATACTGAAACACTATGAAAGTTATTTCTCAACATATAATCCTTTAACTTACAAAATTAATTAAATCATAGTAACTCTGAAAATAAGTAAGTTCATACCTTTTCCTTTCAGCTTGCTCTTTCAAATAAATACATTTGGAACACATTGGTTCTTCCTCCTTATTGTCCGTGTCCTCTGCTGTAAATAAGATATTGTGACCTCTTCTGTCTAACGTATGATAAACTCTAGAAACCAGTTGTAAATAAGGAGGCAATATAAAACTAGGAAAAGCAGTACATAGACGATGAATGCTTGGATAATGTTGACCTCTGGAAAGGAAAACAAAGAAATCAAGAACCTTAATATCCATTCTCTATATTCTAAAGTACATAGTTCATCAAATACTACATCATGACATACATCAGACCATAGTATATAAATTGCTAAGATAAATACTTGGTATAAAGTGCCTGGTAATTTCTACTAAAAGTAGAGATCACATTATTTAGAAAAGAAAAACAGGTAAAAGCTAAAACATTGGTAATAATTTTGAAGTAAAAAATAAGTGCAGTAGTCACAATTTTACTTTCCCAGTTTAAGTAGAGCTTTCACTTAGTGCACTGAAGACTTAAACCAAGTAATGAAGATTTACAGCTTAAATTGGGTATGTGAATAAATGTTATGTTAAAATGTTACACATACGTTCATCTGCAAATTCTCTCCCATGACAGAGTACCTTGTAAATACCCTTGAAACTTTGAATTAGTTTTATGATATGCTATCAGTTGAACTTCTTCCTAGCTTTTCAATTCAGCTGTTGATTTAGAGGAAACACCGGGTCTTTGACTATCTTTGAAAAGTTAATAACTAAAAATTCTACCATTTAACCCTCCCATCTAAGTTGTACTGAAGATGATGAAAGTCTACTGACTTCCATAGGCCATGGATCAAATTCTAAAAACAGTCTCCGGCTACTGTATGAACTTTAAAAAGTTAATAAATGTCTAACATGCAGACAGTTACAACGTGAAGAGCAGTATACGGAAAACGTCTGAGATGTAAAAAACTCAGAAATGGCTCCCCAAATATATGCTACTTTTAATTAAAGTTCATAAGTGCCTTCATATTTTAAGAGAAAATCCCAAATTAAAATAGTTAAAATTCCACTTTGAAATTACACTGAATAGTTTTCAGGTTTAACTATTTTTCTGATGTTTTCCTGAGACAATGACACTTTCAACAACTTGGTTTTTTGTTTTACTGAGAACTATGCCTTATTGTATGAACAGATATTATAAAGGGGAAATCAGCGAGAACTACAAAATGAAGTAAGGAAAAACACAAGACTGATTTATCATGCAATACATATTCAAGTTACAAAAACAGTATTTTATATTTGCTTTTCTGAAAAATAATGACAGCAAAAAAGTAAAAGATAAAAATCACACATGTAAAGAAAATAACCATGAAAATCAGTGTAATATAACAGAAATTTGACTCACATTCAAGAAATTATCACATCAAGTATATACCAGATATATCTCTGTTGCATTAATATAGTTTGAGTCCCTAAGTTTATAGGCACATGACAACCCAACAGGAAAGAATGCCAATAAATCTTTATTTTAATTAAAACTGGTCAAAATATTTTTTTTCAAGCCATACAACTTTAATATACAGAAAAGAGCCTAGTTAATTCATGCTTCAACAAAACAGTTTCACCAGATCTTACAATCCAGTCTCTACTGAAATCAGTGGCATTTTTGCCTGAATGAGAACAGGGTCAATGAAATAAAATGTGAAAGTTAAACATAAAAATTAAATATCCAGTTTGAAAAGCAACTCAATCACACAATACATGAGACGGATTAGGATTTAAGGCATGCTTACAGCAACCCCATTTAATGCAAAGGATTTTTTTTTTAAACTAATTGAATATATTTACAGCATAAATGGAAGTAAGTAACTGGTTTGGAGTGTCAAATCAGAGATCAGTGCTTTAATAAGTAGATCACATTAATTTAAAATTAGAAATAAATATTTCACACTGTTTTTTTAACTTGATAGAGAGTATATAATCTTCATAAATGTTCTTAGTAGTTTACCTCAGGATGCTCTAATACAGTTCACTTTCTCTGCAATGCAATTACCACACAATTAAAACAAACAAACAAACAAAAATAGACAGCAAACAGCTTAACTTTGAACTTACAACATTTGGAGTGATTTCTGTAAATGATGGCAGGCAAAATAATTCTGAAATTCTCTAGGAACTTTTTTCTTAAGTTTGTAATTTAATTTAAATAAATAAAAACAATTTGAATGTTATTTTTATTGCATTATCATTACTGCTCTTGTATAGAAGTTTATCATTTCATTGAATGAACTAACTGAATGCTTTATCAATGTAAACTGAAATATTTGGGGCATGCTGCAGGTAAAGGTGAATGTTTTTACAGCACACACTCTCCTAAAACAGACTATTTATCATTCTTTGAAAAAAGGGGACATGAAAAAACAATACGATGTGTGTGGCCTACATTACCTTCACTTAATGCACTAAATATGGGGTTTTTAGAAAATCGTGCAGTTTCTGCACCATTGATAATCTGACAGTAAGTATTTATTGAAGGTAAAACACTCATTGTCTGTTGACACTATTTGTTTTAATATATAATCTTGCTAACCAAATGATCTTTAAGCAATGCAGATAAGCAATGGCATGCAAAGGGTCACTTAAATGCCAATTTGACTGTTTCATAAACTTAAGCATTCTTTTCCCATGACTATTCTCAGCTACTTAATTGAAAGTATTATCCATTTACAAACTTTAGGCCTGCCATAAAAAGGCTCTCTTCTGTATCCAATAGACCTTTCAGGACCCTAAGAACAACAAAAGCTAATAATTAAAGCTTCTTTTTTTTTTCCCCCTTTTCTCAATAGAGAAGTGAAGAAGCAACCTATGGTACATCTAAACAAAGCTATCTATAAAGATCTTATTAGCAGTGAAGACCATAAAACTGAAGAGTCTCACTTCACATGGGATGGACAGGATCAGTTAAATTAGGACACAGTCTGTACTACTTTTGTAATCTGCACTTCTACTACAGAATGACAGATACAACCTACGACAAGAGCAAGGTAATAAGCAGTTGTCCTTAAATTACAGCTCTCCATGTAAAATCTCCTGAATTTCAGACAAGCACTGACTGTAATACAAATTCAAGTTAATGAATTTTTAATACATCTTCTCTATTTAAAGATGATGACTTACAGCTGGCATTGCTTATATTAAATTTGTGGTATTTTCCATTGTTTGTTTTTAATTATTTTGATTAGATTATGCTTGGAATTGCATGGACAAATTCAACCCCCACATAAGCAACTTCAGTTTCTGCTGCAGTCAAGAGAAGTTTCATCTGCATACAGCAGGACTGAATAGGCCCTCTAGATTTTAAAAACCATAAATCAGAACTATTTCAAGGAGATAAACAGAAAATTAAAACTAGAGAGACCAAACTAAACTTGATAATTTAGATGAGAAATTGCAAGTGTTCAGATCCAAATTTGGGGGGATGGCATTATTTCGTCTCCAAACTTACCTCTCATGCTATGCACTAATAATATATTTTCAGTATTTTTCTTATAATAATGAAAGAAGATTAAAAAATTACTTGACATTTGAGGCCTGAGGAAGCAAAGATTGTTGCAAGTCGTGTTCCTCTTGTAGCTCTTTCTGAACTTCATCTGGTTTAATTTTTGATATTGCTTTTCCTTCCACCTGTAGCGCATCCGAGGCTGGAGCCTGAAAATGTTCATGAACAGAAGATAAACACAGTGTTACAAACTGATAAATTATATGGATATTATTATTATATGGATATCCCACTCTGGAGTAGAACAAGGAGCAATGGCACACAAGCAACTCTGACCACCAAAAAACAATTCAATTAAACTAGAGTACTTTAGAACTGCTGTCACTACACAGATCACAGCAGCACCCACAGCTATTCAGGATATAGAATAAGCAGAAAAGTGTGATAAAAATAAATTTCCAATGTGCCCTACCTAACCTGCATTTCTGAATAGTGTATAAGATAAGTTTATGTCAATATATTACAAAGAGAATAATCAAAAAAGCATAAAAATCATATTACTATTCAGAACTATAAAACTTAGAAGAGCATGAATACATCTAAAATTTGTATTGTCTTTTTAAGCAAATTCTAACAGATACATATAGTTTAAAGGATGACATTTTTAGAAAAGTTTCTTCAAGGCTATGTTTATTAAATACAGGAACTTCAGCAGGAATACAAATGTAAGGAATTCCTACTGTTTCCATGCACAGCTGCTCATTCCTATTTATTAGAGCACCACCTGCTTAGTTGTGCCAAAAATTGTTTTTCACACTGCGAAATAGATCAGAAAACTGATCCACGTTGAAAAAAAAGTTAAAAAAATGCATGGAGGGAAGGTAAAAATTAATCTAGATCTCCGATTCCCTTTGTAGAGAGTCCCTACATAGAAATTTTGTCGGGCACAGCTCACTGTAATCCAGGAGTGAGCAAACAGCAAGGAAAAGGAACTACCAAAGTCATCATTGCTGCCAAAGTGTCTGCATCTGCTTCACAAACTCAGCTTCGGAATCTATACCCTTGTGCTGCGTTTTCCATATTGCGATGACCTCCAGAGGTCCCTTCCAACCTCAACCATTCCACAATTCTGTTTCCTGCAAACTGTTAAACATCTTCCTAAAACAGACTAGAAGTGCCATCAATAAAACGGATTCTTCTGAACTCCACTTAAAAGATTGCATACATAACACAACAAAGCACATTCCACAAATTAAAGTATAATCACAACATAACACAGACAGAAACAGAACAACACAGTGGGGGAAACAAATTTTAAAGTGCTTTGTCTTGAAAAAATTTTCTCTCTAAATATGAAAAGTAAGTCCACTTTTTTGCCCAGCTCCTCCTGATACACCATGGTAATTACTTCTGTAAGACTGGCTAGCTTAGTTTATAGGAACCCAAATAACACAATTGTTGTAACCAAATGCTTTTCTAATTAAGATTTTCCATCACATATCTGGTTAAATGAATCACAAAGGCATAAGATTTTACTCTTCTTTGTTCACTCACATGCTTTATTTATCCCAGAATATAAGTGGGCACAATGTTTATGTCTACTGATAACTTCAGCAGTATTTAAGTTCTTAGAAAAAATCACTGCATGAAAAAATCATGGAAGTTTATAGTTCATCAACAAGCATATTAATCATCAAGTAAAAGATACTAAGAACTGCAGAAGATACCTAAATGAGTCACTACCTTCTGAAGAGGCTTACTCAAAATTAAAATGGTTTCATATATTGTTAATTTATTTTTGAAACCAACACCACTCTTTATATCAGCACATCCATGAAAAAATATGAAGGACCAAAGCCAGGTATTTGATGTTTACCAAAGAAACTGGAAGTCAATCAAAATTTTACATAGAGGAAACAGGCTAACAAAAATAAGGAATACAGAAAAGTCTGAAAGTAATACGTCTACCTGAAAATGTATCATTAAAATGAGCCAAATATAAGACTATGATTTTTGCTTTTGAATGTCAGGTAAATGTTTCTGTCATGATCTCTTGTCCAGTTTAAAGAAAAAAAGTAGCCTGATTGGATGCATTGCCATTACCGGCTTTTGGAATGCCCAGATACTCGAATAATTTGAAAAAAATGCCATGTAAATGATATCCAAAGTAACAGAAGATACTCAACAACACTTGTCGATGTCTTAGACACCAATATGGCTAATGAAAACCTCCAAAACTAAAATTAGAGCAGCTACTATTTTAAAATCATAAGCCAAAGTTCTGTGACCTCATCTTTTTTGTGAAACAGATCATAAAGGGGGACTTTAACACACTCTTGCTAATGAATTATGGAGACTATACTAAGTAGAGGGGAGATCCTTTAAGCTTAAAATCAGAGAACTTGAGCCAACACACTTACTATTAGATGGACATTTTAAATGTATGTAATCTCATATTTTATTTCATTTTCTTTGTAGAAATACCAGTGAACAAACACACAACTTTTTATTCAAAATATTTATGTAATTCAGTTACAGATGTAACATAAAATTACAATAACTAAAGCAAATATCTGTTTTTTCATCTAACTGCTTTGTGTGTCACCAAATTTGCAAGTTCATCTGCCCGGCCAATCAATTTATCTTGAAGATGCATGGGCCCTGCAGCCCACTAAGCAAAGCAAAAGATGTCACAAAAACATGCCAAAGAATAGTGTTCTATAGAAATACTAATATACAGTACATTGCTGTTACTCTATAGAAATACTTCTGCTAAGGATGCGATAGAGCATTTAGCTAATATATATGGGTTCTTAAAACCATTTCTCCTTCCTTTTCTAAAATTTTGTCTCCATTATTTTTTCCATGTGTAAAAGTGAAAGCATGCACTTTCAAATTAAATAATATATTTAAATTGCATAGTACGTGTGTTAAATGGAACCAAATATATGTTATCTTTTCAGGTGCCAATCTTGCAAACTACTTTGTGTTGTAAGATCACTGAACACCACTGATGGGTGTTGTTGCAACAATACCACCAGTGCATTACAGAAGTGGCATGCTGCCCAAAATAATACTAAAATATCTAAACAACATCATCACAGTACCCCAGTACTGTTTAAACAACTGGGAAATTGTTGGCAAATAGTATATAAATTAGAAGTGAAGTAATAAATAATCTTACTATATTCTGGAACATTATAAAAATTACCATCAGTGACATTGTGCTGTGTATTGTTCACACATCATTTAGCATATTTAGTTTAGTAACCAACAGATCAACTGATGTTGCAGAGTATACTCTTAAAACTACCTGCAAACACCATTATTAATATTAATTATATAAATCATTATAGCCAAGTACAGATGGCACATGAGATTTCAGTTACCACAGGATTAGAAACATTTCTAAACTACAGACAGACAAATATCATAAGGAAAATTTCAAAACACAATATTTTTTCTAATTTAGCAGAATTTTTAAAAAGTAACATAATTTCATTTTCATCCATTTTCTTCAACAGAACTCTAACCCATCTAACAGAAATTATTTTGCTACCACAGAAGTTGCTAGGAAATATGAATTCTTAGCCACAGAAGAATGCCTGCTAACTGGAACTGCTCAGCCCAGCATCACCAGGCCACTTAGGGCTCTACTTCATGTCCACTGTAGGCCTATTGCAGAATGCAGTGCCAGGACTGATGGGAGTTTCTGTCACCTCCCTGTGACTCATTCCCAGGGATCCCCTGTCCCTTAGCCCTTCAGGGTAAGCTGTGTGCATCTTTGGTTCTTGGCTATCCTAAAAGTGATCAGGAAAGTTGGTTGCTAATGCTCTGGAATTCTAGGTGTGTGTCTACCTCTCTCTATTCCTTTCTCCATGCAGCTTGAAGGGACACAATCAGGGCCAAACTACAGTCAGTAGGAGGAGCTGAAGAAGCAGCTGAAGCAAGGCCCTTAGACATTCAGAAGGTTTCTTATTTTGGCTAGACCTCTGGGTTATGATGACTAGACCTTGAAACAACATACTCGCAAATACTGGGCCATCAACAAGCATCTCACATGGGTGTCTCATCCTCTTTTCATTTCAGTCCCTTTAACTCCTTATTTTCAACACCTGTATCTGTCTTCCCATGCAGCTTATCCAACCTTAAGATCATCTCATTTATTCAAGTTTAGGCCAAGGCTATCTGGTATCTCTGCACATAACACTGCCTCATGGAAATATATCCCATTCTTGGTTGTCCTTCTCATTATACCATTGTAAACACAAATAGTGTTATTCTGTTTTACGATAAGCATATATAATAACTTTAAGGCAAAGTAATATTTACATTGAAGCTGCAGAAGGAACAAGGTTAGTGTTTTATTTCAGTATCTGGTTATAGCCTTGCAATACCAGAATGCTAGAAACCGACAACATATGGGAAAAGACATTATTTGGTCTTAGCAACAAATTTTTCCTCTGTGGTAGTCTCTATAAACTTGATACGTGTTCACTACTGAAAATCTAAGCTTTATAGAGTTGATATTTTAATGACAGTTTTTGTCATGTGTGAAATATCACAAAACCAAAAGGATATTGAGCATTATGCCATATTCCAGGAAGGCATCCACTTGTTAAATGTAGATTAGGATTCTATTTATACGTTGTTTCATTTGTAATCTTCTTTCCAATCTCATAAAAAAAAGCCTAACCCAACATCTGACCGAATGAACCTTAATTTGTTTTTTCCTCTAACCTTAAGCTGCAAGACCAGTATGAAGACCTGTTTTATAGAAAATCTTCTTTTAAAGGGCAGGTGGTAAAGAAACAGCTTGCAGACCTCTGTATGCTCTAAAGCATCAAAACCTTAAGCATGGGAAAACTAATACTATCTCACAATAGTACTAAACCTGCTTACCTGCTTCACCTGCTTATTATATGTTAACAGCTCATCTTTAGGCTGAGATTCATTTTCTGCTGCTTGAGATTCTTTCTGAACTACTGGTGTCTTCTGAGGGAAAGGGGGAAAAAATGTAAAAGGTGAATGTACAGTATTTTTTTAAAGACACTTTTGTGCTCCCTGAAAGGTAATTCAGTACAATATTTATTATATGCAATTATTCTTTCATCATCCATGCATTTTATGAAGCACCTAGAACATTGTATCAATTTTCTCTTAAGTCAAATATTTCCTCAACAGCTAACTAGATTTCCAAAAATAAATATAGTAATAGGCAAAGGACCTCAGAAATTTATATCAAGAGATCTATGAGCCTTTAAAGCAAATAAATCATTAATGCCTCTAAACATTAAGCAATCCCCCAACATATCTAAGTTTAAATATTTAAATTTTAAAAACAGTTTGAATGAAAGGCATAGAATGATGGGCACTAATACATGTGACTATAGATGAATGTCTTACAATTCCATTGCCCTAATCGGCATGCTACTTAATAAAAGTTAAATTCATTATATCCAACAGCTGGAGAATCAAATCCCATAAGAAAAGGAATGAACAAGACACAAAAGGGAAAAAGAGAAAAATAAAGGTATACTTGTGATTTATGAAGTACCAAAATGTTTTTAAGGACTATTTCATTTCCTTCCCAGTTTTATCAGTTTAAAATATGAACTACGTATCTTAACAACTCTGCAAGCAAACAGAAGCACTATTAACTTATTATATTTTAACATTCCTAGATAATGCAGAATGTTACCAGGCTTGCTTGGTGAAAACTTGGCAGGACTTGAGATTCAGTTTTTATTTCCTCATGTTCAATTGGTGCCTGTTGTATAAGCAAGAGAAGAAAACTAGTGTCAAACAAGAATGCTAAAAAAAAAAAAATTATTCATACTACCTTACAGAACAAAACAACATCAAAACAATATATATGCATAAATTAAAGTTTGGGTCTTCATTACACAAATTAGCCTGAGAGCAACAAGTACATTCAGAGACAAATGATCTTAGGCTCATCTTTTTTTATGCAAACATTTATGCACATGCTTAACTCTTTACTATAAATAACTTCTCCATGGAACTACTTATAGTAGAGAAGTTTAAAAGCTGAGTGCAATTTTCAGTTAATCATTTTCTCCACAGGAGAAAATTATAATTGCTTCACTTGCAGAAAAGTTACTACAAAATTTGAAATCGTTCTTAGTTCCCAGACATACTATTCTTCCTCGTCAAAGGAACGGTTCAGGTCCCCTTTGGTTACAGTATATCCATACAAAAAAAGCAGAAATAAAACGCAGCAACAACTCTCCAAATAGATGGTAGTTTTAAGGACAGTGTGCTTTCTAAGCACCTGGTTAGCATACATGTACGTAATCCAGCACACACGTACTTTACCGTATGTGCCATACACTCACTGGCTTGAGGAACCAAGTTTTAAAGAAAATAGTAATAAACAGAAGTATCACATCTAAAGTACATTTCATTTTAGAATACAGTTCTTTAAAACTGCTACAGAAATGTTAAATATTTCTAGGGAAAATATTTCAGAGCCACAAGTTGATGCAAGAATGCATTAAAGCTATCAGTTGAATACATGTTAGAAACAGTCTGTCACGTCACAAAAAAATCCTTTGCTGGCACTGCAAATGCCCATTTGCTCTTTTAATGTAAGAATCTTCCACACAGTAGAATTTTTATTCCTTTGAGTGTATTGTCCACCTAACAATCTAAAAATATTAATTTTTTTTAATGCCTAGGACTTTTTGCATTTAACTTTAATACCACGTAAGAAGCATACTCTGAGCTGCAACATTTTTTTCCTTGCATATTAGAAAATTAAAAGGGAAAAAAAAGGAGTCTCCAGGCCAACACAAAGTGATAAATGCACATACTACCACAAAAATGTAAACTATAAAGCAATAAAAAGCTACGGCCTTGCAGAAGATTGTACATGTTGGTGTTTTGCTTTTAACCAAAGCCTTAGTAATTTATCTACCTTTGACAGAAAAGACAGCTTAAGAAAAATACAATTCATATTACATATTTTTTTTCATCACCATGACAGCAAGGAACTAAAATAGAGGAATGTAGTAACAACTCAGACTAAAAGGAACAGATTCAGCATTATCTTCTCAAGCTATACCAAACAACCTTCCTCCTCTTTGCAACACATGCATATTTTCAAACATGGTGATTACCATGGACTATTAATTATTACAGTCCATCTTAGCCAACTGTAATTCTTTTCCCATGCAAGTTATTATCCAATTCATGGAATCAGAGAGAAATTTTCACAAAGCCTTTCATTGAACCAGACTGGATCAACTTACTTTTCTAAACTATTGCATAATATGTAAATTACAATTTTACATACTAATTTTCCTGTTCTGTCAAAACCAACAGAATTATATGAGCAAATATTATCTTAATTTCATTTTAGACATCTGTACATGTTATGTGATTGCTTTCCTTTGTTGGGTGCAGTGTTTTCTCTTTTGTCCACTCTCCAAGGGAGAATCACAGGCACAATGCCATTCTGTTATTTTAATAAAATTATGTGTACTGTCTATATATGTACTGTGGGCTGTGTGTTTGCATTAACAAAAACAATGCCAAAGAGGTGTGATCTAACTTTGGGAAATAAAAGTGTTGAGAACTGTGGCAACTCTTAATTCCTGTGGAAATCTGTTCTTGAGTGTTCTGCCCATTCTTGAGGAAGCTGTTTCCTGCACTGATATTTTAACCTTGTGATGGAAACTTCTACTGTGCCTTTTTAAAGCTTTATTAGCCATAGGCTTCCTCCTGCAGGTGTAGAAAACTATCTAGGTACCCAAGCACCTTGATAATTCACTAGAAACTATTTTAACATTTTCAGTCATTTTGGTATGTCTGTGGTATCCTTTGTAGCTGAAAAGACTCATTGCGAGTCCTGACATACAGAAAATTAAGTTGTTGTTGTTGTATTTAAATATTTTCATCTGGTATTTCTTTGATTCCTCATTTGATAGTTACATGCTATTAAAATAAATTATTTTCCTCTCTGTTTTGACAAGTCTCTATCACCAGTGCAGAAAAGACCCTGATAAATGACAAAACAAAGTCAATCTACACGTGTGAACATACAAATATTTTAAAACATTATTTTAACATGGTGAATTTATACAAGTTATTTATACACAAACATAGCTAATCACCCTGTACCCCTTTGACAAAGCTTGAAATTCTGGGAGATTACAATCTATCCAATAAAAAACAATTTGTTCTCATATTATACAGCAGCTTACTGATCTACTGAAGATTAGTCTCCCATTTTGTTAGACTTCAGGGCAAGATAGTCCTTGCCCCATAAAGCCTGTAGCATTTTTTAAGACAAGTATAAATGATGTGGGCCTAATGATCACAAGGAACTGGAAAGTGATTGTTGATAAAACGTAACAAACTGCACAACTGGATTGTTCTTAATTAGTTGCACTGGTAACTTTGAAGAAATAGATAGATTTCAGAAGTCCACACATGTAAACCATCTACTCAACATCTCTCCCTAGGCAGTTTCTTGCAACATTATGAAAATAAAACATCTTTAAAAAAAAAATATCTAAAGTAATACGAGTTAACTGTTCTAGAAAAAAATTTTCATGTATCCAGGAGTGGTAGTGTCCACCCCTGAAGACTGAGCAGCTCTCTTCAGCAAGTGGCAGGAAGTGCCATAGCCTTTGCCATGATCAACCTTATAATGTGTGCTTCCTGAATTAGCAATGTAATAGCAAACTAATAATAAAAAGCATCATGGCCTTGATTTAGCTACATTTTAATGGATGCTAAGACTTTGAGAACATTCCACAAGCCACCTGTAAGCAGAAAATAAGAGAAACAATAGGAAGAGTTAAGGTTTTCACCACTTAAAGAGAACTAAATGAAATAAATTGAAGTCTCCTGTTCATTTCCATGACATTTAGAATACACCTTATAGCACCTAAGGGGAAAAAAATTAAATATTTTCAATAAGCCTCTTAAAAATAGTTTTATCAGAAAGCAGTAGATAATCTGTTTATCAGAAAGCAGTAGATGATCTGTTGCATAATTTTCATATCAGCTAAAATATAAAGAATATATAGAGCAAATAATAAGTGAGATACTGTAAAGATATGAGCAAATACTTGTTTGTATTTGCCGACAGATAGAAAGCAAATACAAGTCAATCTCTTCCTGAATTTTAACAGTAATTAGTCTCCATCAAACCACTTTAGGGAGAGTATTAATGCATTACAGAGAAAATCTTCTCAAGGCCTCACTATTGAGATTAACTGACAAGAGCTAGAAATGTTTTTTTAACAGTACAGTATATTTTATGTTGGCTTGCTGCTAGTATGGTGCACTGTGTAGTCCTTGTTTAATGGAAGTATTCAAATTTGATGTTATTTTTCGAGAACAAAAATGTTGTTCATTTAGTTACCACCCTCACAAGCTCTTCTGAGGTACCAAAGAACTGATCTGCTGAAAACAGTAACTAAAGACGAGCTGCAGGTTCATCACCAAGAAGGCTGCACATCAAGCTGAATACCAAGAAAATGCATTTCCGAAATGAATATAAACACCCTCCTATGGATACTAAATCCAACATATAACTTAATAACTCAATATACTTCAGGGGTAGCAACAAGCCTCAAGGCAACTAAATTACTCCAGGCATTGGAAATTATATTATTCTTATAATAAAAATTCTACTTTTTAACAGAAAATGTGGTAGGAATCATTATTCATAACTGATTTCCCACAAAAGAAACAGGGCTAAGTACTAACATCCCACCGAGCTGGCATTCCATTCCCCAGATAATGCTCTTTTCAATGGGGAAGGGGAAACAGCGCTCAGCCTCCACAGCAATATCATAAGCTATCAATGCTAACAAGTCATTAATGCAAGTTCAAGAATAAGATAAAGAGAACAGAATATTTTTTTTGTAAGAAATGAAAAACACATTTAATTCTGAGAGCTTTTTTCATTTTAGTAGTTCTGTTCTTTTCCTAGGTATTTCTATTTCATTTAAAAGAATGCATTTCTTACTTCATTAGAGAAGGCAAGCCTTGAAGCTCAGTGTAAAGTAAATAAACCATGCATAATGATAATAAAGAATTGCTAGCGTCTTCATCCTATTTATGAGGTCACGGAAGTTCAAAAGACACCTGCTGCAAATGCCTTGGATTAAAAAAAAAATGTAATCAGCAAGGGTCTCATTCATCCTCACTGATGTCCATATGTCCATACCTAAAAAAACATTAAACAACAAACAAACAACAACAGACCAGAAAGTCATCACCAAGTTCAAATTTTCATTTTACTTTGAACCTGACTGATGTAAGTTTTAGAAATAAAGAATTAAACATCACAGTACTCCAGAGGTCAGATTTTCAAAGCTCAGAGCCCAGCAGCTCCCACTACAAACAACAGAAAATCAGTTCTCTTCAATTTTAGAATATCAGGACTTGCTAGAGGCCAAATTTTGAAAAATCTTACCTAGAACATAAGACACGTTTATAAAAGAGTAAGAAAAACCATGCAACTCAGCACGTTACTGACCACTAATAATTATTTCTGGTAAGTTGAACAAGAAATGGTTTTCCAGGTCCAGGATCTTCTCTAGCCCTCTTCCCATCTGCCTGAAGTATTTTTGTAACCAAATGGCAAATTTCAGCCAGACAAAGAGAACAGTCCCAAATAATTACATTCCTAAAATACAAGTCAAGCAATGAAGAGGGGTCATCTCAATGCTGCCACACTGAGGAAAGTCTTCTCTGATTTCAATCCCAATTGAAATACACCAGAAAATATACAGAGAGTGGGACACACTGTGAATGCCTCAACCACACAAACAGCTCTCAGAAGAAAATCAAATCAGAGGACATAAATCTACTGGAAATGCAGTTTCAGACTATTGCTGCTCATGGACTTACACATTTAAATTAACTCAGTTCAGGATTCTTTTTTCTCCCAATTTTTGTATTTAATCAAAAGACAGTCAATCTCACATTAAGGGAATATAAGGTACTACACTTACATTCTACGAGAGAGACTCTCTGATCATAAAAGGTAGCACTTTGATAGTTGTGGGAAACAATGTTCTTTACCACCTCCTAAAACACAGGTTCATACGCTTTTCATCAGTCTTCCACACTTCCTTGCAGAGGCGGTTGCTGCTGAAAAGGAGTAGTTCACCCTCCATGGGTCTATTCATTCCATGGCATCCCTAACAAGTACTAGCATGAATACCAAGTGTGATAGTGATTTTTGTGACATAAGTTTCAGCCCTCTTGCAACTAGAACAAAACTATCAGTCCTGCTAAGAGAGTTCACAGAGCCATCTGATAGTAAGTTACTAGTCTTGTTAACAAATTAATCAGCAACCCTCTGGTGAAAGTGTAGGAAAGTTTTCTGTAGCATCTACCTGATGCCTACTACTACTGATATCTGCTGCTGTAATTAATTGAAGGGACTCTCTTACAGCTGCTTACACAATCTACCTAACTGTGAAAATAAAGAATTTGTCTTATCAAGACTTCACAACCTAAACAACAACTAAAAGAAGCAATACTTCCAACAATACCCCAAATGCATTTAATGCACTTCTTCATCTGTCAGACCGGAATATGTAATCTTAAAAAAGGGAAAGGAGAGTAAAGAAAAAGGTGTATTAAACTATAAGCAGTATAATAAAAATAACATCCCACAAGAGCTTATGTTTTAATATATTTTTATATTGGCTCATTTCCATTTTTAAGGGACATCAAAAAAACTGGCAGAAGAAACAGTGAAGAATATTCTATGATACATTAGTGTCTTTATCCATTTGTTTTGTCTGGCTTCCGTGTTGTAACACATTGTAGGAGCTGGAAAAAAAAATATACAACTCTTATAAAAGTAATATTTACCCAAGAGAAAAATATTGCTCTTGTTCTGGTTCACCTACTTCCATTTTTATGTTGTAGTTCTGGCCAAGAACACTCTCCAGGAGTTCTTTGATCGTCTGGTCTGAGGGAGATGGAGAAGTAGACTGCAGGGAAGCAATTATTTCACCAATAGACCTTGCAACCACTTTCACAGGCAATGCTGGTGTGGAAATAGGCTCTTCAGGTTTGCTCTGCTGGAAGTTCTTCTCGTATATTTTTGAAGTGTCTGGTCTAGTCACATCTCTTGCCTCCTCCAACTGTTCTCGAGCAGACCTCACACTTGGCTGCTTGCTTCCTTTTCTCAGCACTCTTCCCGATTCAACACCTAAATCTTGTTGCTTTGCTTTTGAAATCACTCTGCTTCTCTTCTTACAGCTTTCCCTGGTTATTTTTCCCTTTCTTGAAATACTTTTGTTTTTATCAGAATCTGTAGAGCAAAATTCATCACCATCTTTAATCACAGTACCTATTTCTTCAGTTTTATCTCTGTTTAAATTCTGGAGATCCATCTGTAGCATACACACTCTATCCACTTTACTAACAGCTTTTGTCTTTTCTAATGAGATTGGGGAGCTATTAACATGAAAATTAGACCTGCAGTAACTTGGCTTCTGAGGTGGTGCTGGGTGCTTGAGCATTACAATTTTTTTAGTGGTACCTGCAAATGATGCTATTACTGGCAGTTTTACAACTGTGCTTTCATGACTACAAGTAGCATTTTCTCTGTTAACTTTTTCAGAGCAACTTCTCTGATTTTTGTCAGCAATATCTTCTTCCACAGATTTATTTCTCTGAGTCATCACCCTGAGATCGGGAGTTTGTTTTTTCATGTCTCTTACTTCAGAAGATCCTTACTTTCTGTGAACTTCAGAACACCCAATGAATTAATTACAAATATTTTTATTTATATTCATGACAGGCTTATGTGGACTCTTTGACCTCTGGGGAGGATAATGTTCTTAACTGGTGCTATTGATCCAGCGTTAAATCTTCCAATAAGGGCTAAATGCTCACGTTTCTAGGAGCAGTAACTATTACTTATTTGATCTTCAGACTATCCCACTGAGATTCCGTGCATATAGAGTCATGTTCCTTAATCATGTTCAGCTCTTCCACATAACTCAGTCCAAAGTGCTCATGCTTTCTAGCAATTTTCTCCTACTGTATGCAGCCTGTAAATTCAAACAGAAATGAGTTTTTGTATTTTATATACCAACACAGAACCCAGTCTTACAAAGACTACTTCATTTTGCTAAAGGCCCCATTGATTTTTAACAAGACTGTTCTGAACACGTATAATTAAGCACTGGCAATGGCTATCAGCATTTTACTCGAGGAAACAAGTGAACCATTTCTATCTCTGGGAGCATAAACTGGGAGCTGGACAGAAACTCCCGAGGAAAAAAAAAAAACTGAGAAAGGATAAAGCTCAACGCTTTCTCGAAGTAACCACAAGAAGCTTTCCACCTACAAAAACCAGTGACCTCGGGCCCCTCCAAGCCCCCCTTCTCCCCCTCGAGCAGGCAAAGGGCCTCCCTCCTCTCAGAAAAGTACCTCACAGCCCGGCAGCGCCCACAGCCGGGCCGCCGGCAGGAGAGGCACGGCACGGGCCAGCGACCCCGCCACGCACCGACACAAGCCCCGCGCAGGAGGCCTACTAGTCTCCCCCCGCACGGCCTCGGGGACGACAACGAGCCGGGCCCGCAGCCCCAGGAGCAGCAGCAGGAGGAGAAGGAGCCGCCGCCGCCGCTCCCACTTGAGGAGGCGGGCGGGGGAAGGACGCGCTCCGTAACCGCGCGACGAGGGTCCCGCTGGGGGAGAGAGCGGGGAGCGCCGGCTGCCGGCCCCTGGCGAGCGCCCCCTGCCGGCGGGGAGGGCTCGGCCGGGGCCAGCCCGCGCGCCGCAGGCAGGCAGCGTGGCTGGGGCGCCGGCGGCGCACGTGATGCGCCCACCCTCCCTGCGCGCGGGAGGCGGGGGCGCGAGGTCCTTGACGGGGGCGGGCGAGTTTACTCCGTCGAGTGAGCTCGTGCGAGAAGGTCCGCGGGTGTCGGCGCCATCCGGAGACGTCGTTGGAGAGGTTGGAGCTGCACCGCGGGCTTCCGCAGGGCACGGTACGGGCGAGGTCGGTGGTGCCGCTTTAGCCTCGTTTGCCCTCTGTGCGCGGCCCCCCTTGTTCTGCTGTCAGTCAGCGGCTCGTCGCAGTTTTGCCCTGAAAGCCAAATGTACGAACGGCATTGCTGGGGATTCGTGTACCGTGTCGTGCACCCGCTTCCGAGCCGTAACTACAGATGCGTTTTTCCAGTCTGATTTTCCTAATTGTCAGTCAGCTTAGAGAGGAAAGCCTAACTCAGCTGTGTGTGACACGTTTATCATCATCAATAAAGTTTCTGTTATCGGGATTTTATTTGCAGTACTAGGGATTGCCTGCAACAGGATAGACTCCATCTCGGACTCCATAAACCAACCAGCTTTGCGGTATTAACACGAGCAGAGCCTGGAAACAGTTCTCTTGAGAGGAATCCTGACCCCGTGTCTTGGAGTTTTACTAGCCTGTCCTTCAGAGAACAGAGGTATCAAATATATGTGACAGCTGCCTGGTGAAAGTTAAATTTTAACAGTAGTTCTTTTCACACATGAAGCATGAAGTATAAGGGGACCAAGAAAATATATGACCATTTCAGTGGCCAGCAAATGTAGGGATGATAATATGTGCCAAAAATCATCAAACTTCAGGAAAGAAATAAAAAAATGAACATATAAATTAAAAGAATATGTGAAAAGTCAAACTGAATCTATCAAGATGGTCATAACTATGGCAGAAACCTACAAGGTCACATTGACCAGGATACCAAGAAGGCTGGTTGTCTAGAACACAGGCAAAGAGAAGCAGGTTATAGCAGTAAGGGGAGAGGGGGAGTTTCCTGTATATCATCTGAACTCAGAGCACTGGAATTTCCATGAATCTCTGGGCTGCAGCAGTTTACAAAATTACAGCTGTAATCCACTGAAGTCTCTTATGGTGGGTAAAAATAAAGGTTTTTTTCAGTTTGGGTCCCCAAACACCCATGTGATAACAAGGAACCATAGGGTCCTAACTGCACATATTGGATTCAAATATGACACTCGACTGATTTAAAGGCTCCACTGATCTCACAGGCAAATGTCTTCTGTTATCCTCTCCTTTCTTTGTAGCTTTCAGCTACAGCTTTGTAGCTTTTTTTTTCCCCACCTAATTGTATTCCTGGAGTTCAAAGAGGCAGCCAGTGTACTTCTTGCAAACAGTGCTTCTTACGCTGGGCTAGATGGCCAACTTCTAATGCAATGAAAAACTTGGTGAAGATGAAAAATTCATTACGGGTCGCATTACATCCCAATCAATAGCAGGTTTTCTTCTTCTGATAGCAAGATAACTGATTAAAGCCCTGCAGTACACCCTAGGAAGCCTATCTATTTGGTGTCTAATTTGCTTCTTCCTCTCTCTAGCAGGAATCCGAGAGTAGTTGGAGGAGCAGAAGGTGAAATATGAAGTAGTTGATCTGAGTTGAAGGATTCCCGTTAGCTGTCCAGGCCATTACAGCAGTTCAGAACAGGAATGAAGTGTTCAATTGCCTCATTGAAGATGAATCCCATTAGCAGTTTAATGCAGTTGTAAGCCTAGAGAACAGATTCATTTCAAACTAGTTAAACAGTAAGTAAAGCCTCAACAATTGTGTTTACCTAGAACAGTTCCTCTCCGCAGGAGTCACAGTGGGATGTGGAAGAAAAGGCCCTGCATGTGAAGAGGTATTTGCATCAGCAAGTTCCAGCAAGAAGCTGCTGAATGGCAAGAAGGATTTGCATCAAAAAAATCTTAGGAAGAAGGAAGAAATCCTTAGACATGGGTTTCTTCTTTAGGTTAATAGTTGTGGTAAAATGGAAAATGAGTATGCTGCGTTATCTTCCTGCATCTGTTGTCTGTCAGTTCTGCTTGCAGCAGACCAGGGGATGACTCCTGGAGAATGTAGTTAGCTTGCAAGAAAGGTTCAAGCCTTGGTTCATAAATGTTTCCTGGTTTACAGCATTTAGACACTAGGTCTTGTAAGCAAAGGGAGTAAGCACCCAAGGAGACCTGATGTCAAGTTAAATCCCAAATGCTGTATTTTTCCCCTACTAAGCCACACACATTGCTTAGCAGTCATTCTAGGAGTAAGTGTTGCTGATACATCCTGTAGATCCTCAGCTTGAGCTCCAGAGATGACAGCTGCAGAGATTCTTGTCTGTGTGACACAGGAAAACAGGGAAAGCTTTTTCCTCTTTCCCCATATATTATTAGCATGTGCCCCTCTCTTAATGATCACAGTGATGCTTGAAGCCTGAAGGTGGTTTTTTATTAAGTATTTAGTTAAACAGGTTAAGCCCTATCTCTGTAGCTTGCAAAGTCCAAAATTTAATCAGTAGATGAATCCTTATACTTAGCAAATGGATCTAGATTTGGAAAACCTTGTGCAAGTTCAGTCCCTGGGTACACATTATTATTTTTCTTAATTAGGCCTCACCAGATCACTAAGCTTTCTAATATCACATAAATTGTATCATCTAAGTTATTAGCCTATTAATGTTACAAGGAAGGGTTTTTTCCTTTTTAGAAAGAAAGAAAATTTAAAAATTGTTCAGTTGGTTGAAGAAAGTAAAAAATGCAGTTTCTTTTCTTCTAAATTGTCTGAGTCCATGCCATGTAGGAAGTCCCACCCCCAGCACACATTGTTGCCATGATCCAAGTTCACGCTGGAATGAGACCAAGATGCACATAGTGCCTGCCCCCACAGGCTTTGGGTAGAAACTGGGGCACAGTCAGGAGAAGCTAATGGTGCTGCCAATAGTCACCTTCACCTAGGCAATCAGGAATCAGGACAGTGTGGTACATACGAAATATGTACAGCCTGGTATGGGCTCTCCAGAAAATGCCAGAAGGAGTCCTTGGAAAGTTGAATAGCAATTACTTAAAGGAAAAAGAAAAGTAAGAGCATAACTACTTTGCTAGTTCTTCTGTGGCTTACGTCTAGTTTGCCACTAGATGCTAAGCCTCACCTTGGTATCCTTTTCCACCTGGCTGTGAAACTCTTTTCCCATAAAAATAGTCCAAAGGCCTCCCCAGCCCTGCTGGGGGATGCTGCTCCTTCCCTTTTGGTGTGCTACAGCCAAAGCGCTAGTCTAGTCTGCCTCAAAATGGCAAGTACACTTGCTCAAAACTGTTCACCAATGCAATAGTTCTAGCAAGAATAACAGCGTATTTGCAAATAGTTTTACCATGATGCCCAAGTAGCATTATCCCATTTTAGAGGCCAGGAGCTAGAACAAAGAGAGTCTGAATGACTTTCCAAAGTCCCCTAGTAGAACAAGTGGCAGATTCGTAACTGAGTTTGTGCTTCTGACTGCTAGTAAATAGAAAATCAGAGGTATGTATCTTCAGGCTACAGGCTATTGTTTGCTCTTTCAGGGCATCAACACCTTTGGTTTAATATGTCTGCCACATATATATATAAAATGGCCATAAATACTCAGAGAAAATCAATTAATTATAAGCTAAAATACTGAACTGTGAAGTATGGCCGCTGGGAATGTAGCACACAAACTTCTCTGACAGTTACACTGTGGGGACAGTAATCTGTAGCAGAAGAGTGGAGTAAACAGGTAGGGGGGAAATAATCTCTTAAATCTGAGAGTGTCAATAATGAAAAGCTTTTTGGTTAGTTGCAAGGGTTTGATCCAGCTGAGCTGAAGGAAATATGGGGGTTTTTTTGGTGATCAATCCGTATTGAATCCTTTGTGCAGTAAGCAGCCATAGAAAGGTTTTGTGGAATTAGTATTATAAATCACACATTCAATCCCTTTGTGAGTGTTGAAAGCATTGTCATTCTTCTAATCACTATATCCTATCTTTGATCCATAACAAATATGCACACCCAGGTCTACTAATCTCCATTATGATTGTGAGATGGCTGCATTTGCCACTACTATGCCAGCAGAAATAGTTAAAATTTTTCTTCCTCCTATGATTTTGGGCTTTGCTTTTTTGGTCTCTCCCGATTGAAACACGTTATTTAAATAATGGCATTTCCTTTATAATTCAAAATAAAAATAAATAAAAAGTTGGAAACAAGGTGGAGCCCTTTTATTTAAAACCATATTTATAATAAGAAAATCATTACAATGAGAGAATCATTTGGTCATTTTGAGTGATCATGAATGCCAGATTTATTTTTTAGTATGATGTGACTGTCACATTTCCAGATATGTGCCATTTTATTACATAGCCCAAGAGAAATAACATTAGTTACTTCTAGAAGCCCATCACACATAGCCTTTATTATAGCCACAAGGTCAGAGACACTCCTGTCTTTGAAGAAGGCTGTAAGCAATAAATGGAGAAATTACAGCTAAAAACCTGCCAAAGTCTTTGCTGGGCTCAGCCCTTTACTTGCTTTAGTTTTAAAATTTGATCATATTATCTCTGCGCTCTGTTGTCTTTCAGTTAATACAGCAGATTTTCCAGTCAGCTATTCCAGTTCAACTCTTCTGTTCTCTTAGGACAACAGCTTGACTGTGGATATATAGATGTAGATATATATGTGTGTTTTTGTAGATCTCATAGGTTTCACAGCTGAAGACTCAGTGTTGGGGGGACACAGGAATCCCATTTAATCACAAGAAAAATCTTCACATCTGATCAGTTTCTTCAGCAAAATGAAATGCCCTGCAAAGGGTGAGGAAAGGCATCTCCAGAGGCTGAAGTTCCAGCTACCTCTAAGGGTAATGTTAAAAAAGATTTAAAGGATTTCTGGCACAGGGTGGATGGTGAAGTAAATATTCCTAGATATTGATCCTTAAAAGGGGAAAAGGATTGTTTGTTCAATGGGTAGTAGGAAAGCCACCTGATGAGCTATGCAATTGTTGGGATGGAAGAGAGGATCTCTGTCTTCTGGAGGAACTGAAGGAAAGGTCAGGTGTTGGATTCCCTCCCAATCATCTCAACTTAAGTCACTACCTAAAGAGTAAACCTGAAACTACATGCACTGCAGAAATACTTAGGCAGCTGCCTTGTTGGTTGGGGAGGGGTGGAGGAGGAATGAATTAAATCTGATTCTTCCTTGTCCCACCAGTAGCTGCACAAGGAACTGAGCCCACGTGATGGCAGAAGGGAAGGCACATGGTGACCTAAATGACCTTTCTGATGTCATTCCCTTAAAACTGCTCAGCAGGGAGATTCACCCTTGAAATGCTTAAAGCAGCAGCAGAAGCTTAGGCCAACTGCTGGGAGGACCAACTACTCTCCAAAATACTGAACAGCTGCTGCCCCTGAGGAGTCCTAAAATGTTACCAAATCCAGACCTTCCTCTACTTTCCCATAGACCCTAGTTGTCTATCCTATTTTATGGGTCTTGCTTATGATTTTAGGGTGTTACCAGTTGATACTCACATTCTCATATTTCAATGTAAAACTACAGGATGTGTTACATAGGGCCTCTGGGCATCCTCTTCCAGGACAAACATCATTTTCCTATACGCAGGTTAGTGTATGTCCCCTGATGGAGTAAATGGCCAGTGTTTCTGTATGTGTGATCATGCTGCCACACATCCCACAATTGCTCACTGTCCATATTGATACAGCTCAAGAAAATGTGCAGTTAATGCAGCCTGAATTCATTTATGCTCTAGGAACGGCAAGCTGGGTAAAGCTGTGGAACTGCTCCCTGGGGAGGAGTTTAAGTAAGCCAGCCTTGATTTTGTACATTTGATTCTTCAGAGCTGAAGCCAGCCAAGAAAGCCATTTATGATGGATACTGGTCTCTCCCAATGCTTTTCCGTAAAACTGCTGCAGAGACAGAGACAGGGAGATGAATAATTCTTTGCAGGTAAAGGAGAACAGAGCAAACAATTTGAAAATATGGTGCTATGCAGTGGAAGAAGAGTAGCATTCCTCCACTTTCCATCACTCAAAATCCAAGGTACCAAACCAAGTCCACCTTCTGCATAGCAAGGTCAGTTTGCAGAGGAACTGGAATATTACATTGACATGATTACAAAGAGTTGATCAGCTCTGCATCTGTTGTCCAATACAGCAATATTTGGTTTACATCAGTAAAACAGATGTTCTCACAGAGAACTCACTGCAGGTTTTGGAGAAGCAAGACTCATGGAGAGTGGAAATACCTTTTGTTCAAGCAGCAGATATTGTTGGGGGGGAGGGGAAGGGCAGACTTTGGTCCATTAAGTCACTTGGGCGACTTTAACAAAGAAGTAATTCTAGGATTCATGCAAAAGTGTCTCTCGTACCAAGCTTTGTTTCTTATACCAGTTTATTTAGATTAACTGCACTCACTGCCTTAGTTTGCTCTCTTGCTTCCTTATATGTGTACTACAAAAATCTGTATATGTCCTGAAATAGGACTTTTGCAATTTGGGTGAGATTCTACAAAGTGGGTGCCATTGATGTACATGTGTTTTTCTCTGTGCATAATCGAATTCCCATCTCATCTGATACTGTTTCTTCCATGCCATAGTAGTGCAGCTAGTTTAAAACAAAACACCCTTTAAAACAAAGCAAAACAAACGAAACTTTCAAAAATATATCGAGTAATTGCATAAGAATTGGCACACTGATTGAAATGCACAACAGACGCATTTCCGTTTATGTTTCAGTAAATCATAACATAAATGAAACACCCAATAATTGAAATAAATACCTACATGGCTGCTCTTGAATCAAATGAGAAATATCAAGTGCATTTATTTTTACATAAAGTAAGTAAAACACACTTGGCCAATCACACACAGCAGTGTGGGCATCCTGCCAGCTGGAGTTCTGCGAACAGCACACACACATCTAACCGTATTAGCAAAAATAAAGTGATTGTATACAATGGGTCATGATTTGCCTAGTTAAGAACTATTTTGTTACACTAAAGTAAACAAAAAACCCCAGAGGCTTCCTTACTCTCACAACTGCAACCATCGGATATTAACTTATTCGTAGTTTTTCATTCCGTTATTTGTGCCTCTTTAGCTGGTCTGATACATGAGTATTTTTAGGCGGGTGGGGTATTACATTTTATGTCAAGAGTGCCGCTCAAGCCTGATAATGTCAACTCTGAATGATGCCTAGAAAAATGAAATGCAATGAACTGCACTGAAATAAAAGAGAAGAAAAAAAAAATTAAAATAAAATAAGAATCCAGCAACGGCAAGTGGCTACTGCAACGAGCCACACAATGTCTGCCGGGCCTCGTACAGCGCCCACGAGAGGCGCGCCCTGAGCGTGACCCGTGAGAGCCCGGCAGGCCCGGCGTCCCCCGGGAGCGCTCCCGGTGCCCCGAGGGCGCGGCCCCGGCAGGTCTGGGCCTCCGGAGGGGCGACCCTCCGCCGCGGCCCCCCCGGCAGCAGGGCAGCACTGCCCGGGCTCCCGGCCGCCCCGGACCCCCCTGCGCTCGGCGGCGGAAAGGGCGGAGAACCGGCGGCCCAGAAGCAGGCAGCGGGGAGGCAGGGCCCGGCGTGTGAGGGCTGCGTCCCCCCGGCCCTCCCTGCGGGAGGGCACGTCTAGTCCGCCCAGGAGGATCCAGACCGCGGGTCCTGGGGAGGAGGAGGTGCAGAAAGGGAAGGGGGTGCCCCCCTCCTACCTCGGGTCGGTCGGGGGAAGGGGGTCGCTTGGTCGTCACTGTCGGAGATAAGAAAAGTTCACGCAGCAAAGGCTCCAAAGCAAGTGTTGACCCTACGCGGTGCCCTCGCCTGCCCGTGCGCTGCTCCCGAGGGGGAGGAAGGAAAACGCCGCCTTACCGCGTGGCACCGGCTGGTGAACTCCGGGGGTCGGGGGGGCCTCCGGGCAGCGGGAGCCCGGGCGGGGCGGTGGGAGGGGGGCCCGCCGGCTCTTCTCGATGAGGGCTCAGCGGCAGGAGCGCAGAGCCGGGGCGGCTCTGCCAGGGTGAGGGAGGGAAAGGAGCCCCCGACTCCGCCGCCGTCCCGATGGGCTCCCGTCGGAGCGAGGGGCGCTCCCGCCCGTCACGGACCCCGCTCCCGGGGCGGCCCAGGACTGCCCGGGCTCCCACCCCGTCCGAAGGACTCGGCTCTGGGCAGCGGCACGTTCCCACCCGATTACTGTTTGCCCGCTTGGGTGGGGGAGGATTTCGGGTCGGAAGCAGACGGGAAGAGGGATTTCCCACCGTCGAGAGGGGTGGATGAGTAAGGACAGGGAGAGGCTGAGGTGTCCCACGGCGTTTGAGGCGACCCGCTGCGCAGGGTTGGGCCCGCCCGGAAAGCCGGGTACCAGCGACCCTCCACAGGAGACAGATCCGGGGAAAAGAAAAGGCGGCTGTGCAGTGAGGAGCAGGGAAGGCATCCTGATGGAGAGGGAACCTCGCGGCTCCTTCCCGAGCTTTCCCGCACAAGCACTGCCAGAGATTCCCGGCCAGGAGACGGGTAAAATCAATTAAGACCCTGCAAATTAAACCGAAGGGGTGGCCGGCAGGCCCTGCCCCTGCCGGGGGAAAAGTAGCTCTTACGCCGGAGCCAACTGGAACAGCGCTCCACAGTTAAAATTGAAGCCCCCGCCGATTCCTATGGCTGCCCGCCCCACGCGTGGGACAGTACCTGCGGGCGGCGCTCACGAGCAGCTCTGGGCAAGGGGTGCCGACGAGCTCCCGGGCCGTGGCGGCTCCTCGCGTGGGCAGCGCCGCGCCGGTGCCGGCTCCGGTACCCGCGGCGCTGCCGGAGGCCCCTTCCCACGGGCGAGGCCCCTCTGCCCGGCCTGACAGCCGGGACCCCGCAGCGATGCGCTTCCCAAAAAGTGGCCTCTGCGGGGCCCAGCTCTCACTGCCAGAGCTGGTAACACGGGCTCCCGTGGACGTCCTCCCCCCGCTCTGCACACACCCAAACCACACACGCATATTTTCCTCTTTTAGGTCAGTTATTCTGTTTGCCTCCTTGGCAGCGCTCACCGGTGGAGCCAGGAGCTGAGACCCTGCTCCCGTTTAGACAGGGAAAATACAGCTCACCTCAAGCCGGCGCTTTTCTCCAGGCTGTACAAACAGCTCCCCCGAAAAAAAAAAAAAAAAAGAGAAAGAAAAAGCCAGTGTACAGCTTGATCAGAAACTGGCGCTACTCTAACCAGAGCTGGGGAAAGTCTCTCTGTAAATCGGGCCAGGGCTGCCGTCGTCAAGTCTAGAAAACGCATAAGCAGCTAAACGCGTGTGGAGAGCTCCTGGCTGCTATCGCGCGTCCTCCATCCTAGGAGAGTCTCTCCCTTCCCGCTGAGCCTGCTGCAAAGGGTACGGACAAATCGCGCTGGACTCTCGGAGCATCCCACACTAGAGTTTCGCAGAGGCTCAAGTGCAGGGCAAGGGCAACTACCGAAATACCCTCTTTTTCCCGTGGTCGTGGGCAGAGCTGTCATGACCCTCCTCTTCACGCAAGGAAGGCTTTTCTCCACCGGGGCTGCAACACAGCAACCCGGGCTGAAGGGAATTTCCAGGAACGGCTAACTCTGCCTGGGGCTTGCTGGTTTGCACACCAACCTCTCTAAGGTTGCAGGCAGGAGCCCGCCTCTGCTCTCACCTCTGGGAGCAACCTTGGGAAGAGGGAGCCGAGCCCGAGCCGCAACCGGACAACAGGAGGCGCTGCGACTTTGCACAACCCCCGACCTCCCCGCCCCGCCCGGCCGGGCCCGGCCCGGCCGGCGGGCATCCCGGCGGGGGCGTCCCGAGGGGCCGGCCGGCGCGGAGAGCGGCTTTGCCGGGCGCCACGTCTGCTCCGCCCGGCGAAACGCCTCCGCGGTTCGTAGCAGCATCCGAGGAGCGGGGCCGGCTTCGTGCCTGCTCTTTTTTTCCAGGGACGGAGTGAGCCCTGCGTGGGCCGCCCGGCGTCCCGGCGGGTGTTGCTCCCGCGGGGTTGGGCTCTGGGAAGCGGGACAGCACCGCCCCGAGGTCATGCGGCGGGGAGGTGCCGCCAGCGGGGTCCCTGGGACCGCGGCACCCCTCCCGGCCTCGCCGCATGCAGCTGTACTTCTGTGGGGACCTCAAGCACTGAAATGAACAAGCCACCACCGAAGGGTCTCTATTTTCAGTCGTACAGACCGCTGCCATTAGTGAAAGAGGGAGGGTGCATACATGAAGACCGCAATTTTAACATCTCTTAGGTTTTCCACTGGGGTTTGTTCCAATTTCCATGGGTGCAGTTTGACCGTTTGAGAAAGTAGGGGTTTAATCCAGTGCTTTTATCTATTTTATTTCCTTCAAGACACATTTTCATCCGTTGTTGTCATCTGCTGATTCCAGAGTTTTGTTTGTTTCGAGGATTTGACTTGATTCTGTTGCCAGATTTAAAGAAAGAAGGACGAGGAGGGAAAGAACAAAGAAAGGGATAACAGAAAACACATTTAGAGGACAAGTTAAAACGTATTTGTGGAAGTGGAGATATGCTGTACCTCGTCGTTTGAATCCTGGGTCTCTGTATAAGGAACTTTAAAATCGTGTTTGTGAGGGTGACGTTTTCGCAGATCACTCGAGGACAAATCACTGTGGAAGCAACTGTGATCCTGCTGGACGATAAACATGCCAGGCAGAAATTCAGACCCAGATGTGTATTTTAGTTTGTGTGGTATGATATGCAAGCCTTTTGCAAAATCCCAAGAAACTTTATTTCTCCTTCAAATTCCCATTGCCCGAGAAGTTATTTGGGTTTGGGGGGGGGTTGGCTGGTTGGTTGGTGGGTGGGGTTTTGGGGGGTTGTCTTTTTTTTACTATCAGGTGATAAAGTGCTGGTAGCTCGACAGGAGCAACTTCATAAAGTATAGAGCAGAGAAACCCAAGAAAAGTCTGTGATCTTGACATAAGCTCGAAGAGTCGGACAGGGCAGGAGCAGAAACAGAGGACGTTCGATCCGTCTGCAGAGACTGAGAGATTCCCTCCATAATAATAAAGAACGTTGTCCAATGTCAATTTTTTTAATCGGTGTTGCCCCTTTTTACCTTTTACCAGCCCGTGTAGATTCCTCCTCCCCTGTTCTTTGCGAGAAATCAGGTTAATGGGCAAGAAGTCGGTAATGAGATACCCGCTATTTATTATTGCTGCTCCTGGGTGCCTGGAGCCTTCCAAGGGAGCCTTCTGGGCTGGAGGCTTTCCACAGTAAAGATATAAAATGGTTCCAGTGACTCACCTGATGTTTGCCAAGTGGAGGTTAATATCGGTGGATCCGCATTCAAGCCTCTGTCCGCATTTATTGGGTGCCTCTAGTGTTATGTCTCAGCACGGTGACTCACATGGTTTCTAAACGTAAGGCACCAGAAAAGAACTATCACCATCACCAACCTACATAGGACGGCAGCCCCGTTTGAAGGGCTAGGTTTAGCCCGGGGGGCAGTGGGGGTCGGGAGGCTTTGGGGAGCGCGGAGCCGAGCTCTCCTGCTCGCAGCCCGGAGCGCCGAGGCCGGTCCCCCGCCCCGAGGGCGCTGGGAACGGGGGGTGCCGCGGCCGGGGCGGGGGGGGGCCCGCGGAGGTACCTGCGCGGTAACCAGCTTTGAAGTGAGGGGCGGGAGCGGGGGGGAGCCTGTGGACTGCAGGACTCGGGACTTTGGAGCACGTCCGGGCCACCAAGTTAAAAGGGCATCTACTGGACTTCAGTAAATATTGCCCCTAATCTCAGGGGTTTAAGGCTGGATGGCCTTTCGCATTCTCTTCAAACAGAGGGGTCTGCCCTTCCCTTATCTACCTCATTTCATTTCCACCGATCCCTCCTAGCATTCGTCCTGTCCATCTGAAAGGGTGGGTCGTTCCCCCCCTCCTTTTCCTGCTCTCTCCCCCTCTCCCACCTCTGTCTCTCCTTCTTTCCCCACAAGCTTAAACCAATTACGCCGCTTTGCAAATAAAGTGCCGCCCCGGGGGGAGTTGCAGGCGAGGGGAACTGCCTTGTTTGCAGGTGCATCTCCGGCTTTGTAGGTGCGAACGCCTTTGTGCGGCGGACAAATGGGGAGAGGAGGAGGAGGAGGTGGGTACTTCTGCGACGTAAGATACACATCAGCTCAACTCCACTCACATCCCAGCCGGCACTTCCTCACTTTCTCAACTGTCTCGCCCCACACCGCTCCCTGCCTCCTTTTTGGCTGGTTATAGAGGAGAATTCAGCACCCCCCGCCCCTCCTGAGAGCTGGTTTCCTGCTAGGTCGGGCTTTCGGGCTCTTTTCCTGCTGCCCGTGGCTCACTTGCAAGAGGGCTGGATGGTTACACCGGGCAGGTTGGCTCCATAATGTTAGGGACTGTGAAAATGGAAGGGCATGAAACCAGCGACTGGAACAGCTACTACGCCGACACTCAGGAGGTGAGTAAATCCCAGGGTCTGGCTCCGCTGCTGCCCCTCTGCAAGGGGGGGGGGGGGGGAGGGCTGGGGGTCTGGAGGGGGGCAGCAACCGGAGGAATCGGTTTGCGCTCCAGATCCTGCCAGCGCAAACGTGCCTCCCCCCCTCCCTCCGGCGCTGAAGCCGGCCAGTCTTCCCCGAGGAAAACACGGCTTCCGAGAGCCCGGCGGGCCTTGGAGGGAGACCCGGGGGGGCTGCGGGCCCGCCGGGAGGGCCGGGGGGCCGGGGGCAGCCCTCGATCTCGTCTAAAAGGCGTAATCTCCGCTTGCGGCGCGCACAAAAGCGCCCCGAAAACTCCTGGCTCGGGGCAGAGGACTCGCCGCGCTGCCGGCCCCCGGCTCCTTCCCGGCAGATGGCAGGGGCGAGAGAGCCGGTCGCAAGCGCGTCCCGGGGCGGAGGCAGCGCCTTCCCCGGGCTCCTCGGCGGGGCCGCCGGCCTCTCTGCTCGCCGTCGCCGGGGGCCTCACCTGTTAAAGCCGAGCGAGAAGAAAGGCGGGGGGGGGGGAGAAGATAGCCGTTCGTTCGTACTTCGCAAGAGGGGCAGCCTGCGGCGTGCGTTGCTGCCGCGGGCCGGCGGGCGGCGCTGCCGAGAGCGGCCCCGGGCGCCAGAGCGGGAGCGGGGGCCCGCACCCGGCCCCGCCGCCCCGGCCCGGTCCGGCCCGGCCCGCGGCACCCCGGGAGGCGCTTCCGCCCCCCGCGCTCGTTTGGCAACACGGTGCAAAAGAAGGGGGAGAGGCGGCCCAAGCGCCAACACCTACGGCGGAGGAGAGAGCCACGGAAGCGCCCGGAGCCCTCCTCGCGGCGCGCCTCGGCCCTGCGGGGGCCCGCGGGTCACACTGTGCCGCTGCGGCTCTGCAGCGGCGGTCCCCGGGAGACGCCGGCGCCCAGCAGCACCGCCAGCAGCCCCTCGGATTCCCGCCCGGGAGGGAGCCGTTTTAAGGAAGTGTGGTAGCGAGGCAGGCACCTAGGTGTGCGCAGCCGGGCATTGCATCAGCACACCCGGACACAGGGCTCCGCGGTCCCCACGCCTCGTCCCCGCACCCCGGAGCTGGCACACAGCGCCCATAGGGCCACGCGGGCACAGGCAGATACGTGTCACCCTGCTGGCATCGTACTTAATAGAGGAAAGTCGGCTAAGGGCAAATAAGGGTCATCCTAATTATGTGCCGTTTCCAGACTCCATTTATCCTCGCCGTACTCATTATCCACAAACATAAAGTTAAGCGACCTTGGCTTTTTGCTGGTTTTTAGCCTCAATCTTTTCTCCTCTCCTGCTATTTAATTTGAATCACTGCACGGATGCAAGGTGGGAAACCCATCCGCGTTCTACCATCTCAAATAATTAATGTGATCCTCTAAATTAAAAGCTCATTTAGAAGCTCGTGGAATTCGTAGTGAACAGTAATGAATTTTATACATTTAACCGTTGCCTAAACCTCCTTTTCTTAGCCGTATTGCCTTTGTTCGAGGTAAACGGGGAACGTCTTTCTCCCTCCTGTTAAATCAGATGCCGTACTGGAAAGCACGATTTCAGGCTCTCCGGTTCTGCTCTTTTTAAGAGTTGTGTTATGCGGTAGGGTGCTACAATTTTTGCACGTCGGGCAATTGTAGAAAATCTCAGGCAGGGAAAGTTCAGGCTTTTCGTACTTTGGGAAAGTTTGGGGGTTTTTTTTTAACTTTAATTTAAAGACTGACTTGATAGAAAATGCAGACAAGGGAGAAGCTTTCTGCAGATAAAATGCGCGGACGTGAGCTGTTGGGTTTGGGGGTTTTGGTTTGGTTTTTTTTGTGTTGTTGGGGTTTTTGTGGTTTTTTTACGACAGGACATTATCGCATCTTATGTAAGAATAGAAATTTAAATCAGTGCAGGGTGGGAGAGATGCATGAGATTATTCTAAGAAAGTGCAGGCAGCTGAATTTCTCCTTGGCACAGTCAGCATGTGCCCGTAAATTTCAATAATCCGATGAGTTTAAATATTTAGCTAGCGAGACGGGACACAAAATCAGCAAAACCACGGGAATACTCCGGGAGAAAACTTCCTCCAGGGGCAGATAAAGCCCGCAGCCCGGCTCTGCGGGGGTGCGGAGCTGCTCCGGGAAGGCCGTTGGTCCGTGCGCCCCGGTGATCCCGGCGCAAGCTACGGCACGCCGGTAGAACGGGATCGCGTCGGGAGAGAGCCCCCCCTCTTCCGTGTCTGCTTATAAACACGTATAAATATGAATTAGAGCTTTTCATCGAGCCGGAGGCCTTTCCGTGTGGCTTTTGGAAAGCGCTTTCCCGGGGGTCGGGGAAGCAGACGGCGTCCCGCGGCAGGACGGTCGCACTGCTCGCTGGGCAGGGCGGGCAGGACGGGTGGATCCAGCCCCGCCGGGGTCCTGCCCATTCCTCTCTCCCCTCTAACCCCCTCTTTCCGTCTCGCTGCCCTAGGCCTATTCCTCGGTGCCCGTGAGCAACATGAACTCGGGGCTGGGCTCCATGAACACCATGAACACCTACATGACCATGAACACCATGACGACGAGCGGCAACATGACCTCCAGCTCCTTCAACATGTCCTACGCCAACACAGGGCTGGGGGCCGGGCTGAGCCCTGGTGCCGTGGCCGGCATGCCGGCAGGCTCGGCAGGGCCGGTGAATGGCATGCCGGCCAGCGTGGCCGCCATGGGCACAGCGCTGAGCCCTGGCGGCATCAATGCCATGTCTGCCCAGCCAGCCCCCATGAACGGGCTGAGCCCCTACGGCGGCATGAACCCCTGCATGAGCCCCATGGCCTACACCCAGTCCAACCTCGGCAGGACGCGGGACGCCAAGACATTCAAGCGGAGCTACCCCCACGCCAAGCCGCCCTACTCCTACATCTCCCTCATCACCATGGCCATCCAGCAGGCACCCAGCAAGATGCTGACGCTGAGCGAGATCTACCAGTGGATCATGGACCTTTTCCCCTACTACCGGCAGAACCAGCAGCGCTGGCAGAACAGCATCCGCCACTCGCTCTCCTTCAACGACTGCTTCGTCAAGGTGGCCCGCTCCCCTGACAAGCCTGGCAAGGGCTCCTACTGGACCCTGCATCCCGACTCTGGCAACATGTTTGAAAACGGCTGCTACCTCCGCCGGCAAAAGCGCTTCAAGTGCGAGAAGCCAGCGAACAGCAAAGCCCCTCAGGAGGGAAGGAAAGATCAGGCCGGGGCCTCCAGTTCCAGCTCCAACTCCCCCCTGCACAGAGGCCACAATAAACCGGCGCAGCTGGACACCGCCACCTCCCTCTCTAGCTCCAACCCGTCCACCAGCCCCCAGTCTATGGACCACAGCGGATCGAGCACGGAGCTAAAGACCTCGGCCTCGGCCGCCTCCTCCACCATCAGCTCCGTCCCCGCCTTGGCCTCCGTCCCGCACCCCCCTCACTCCTTAGCCCACGAACCCCAGCTCCACCTCAAGGGCGATCCCCACTACTCCTTCAACCACCCTTTTTCCATCAACAACCTCATGTCCTCCTCGGAGCAGCAGCACAAGCTGGACTTCAAAGCCTACGAGCAGGCGCTGCAATATTCCTCCTATGGGGCCAGCATCCCCGGTGGGCTGCCCCTGGGCAGCGCTTCCATGGCAGGCCGGAGCAGCATTGAGCCCTCGGCCCTAGAGCCTTCCTACTACCAAGGTGTGTATTCCAGACCCGTGCTAAACACCTCCTAGCTCTGCACCCCCGCCGCCGGGGTGAGCCCCTCTTCCCCCCCCCAAGCCCCTTTCCTGGCTTCTCTCCCCCCTTTCCCTCTCCCTGAGAGAAACCGAGGTGTTTCCGCACGCTGCATACAAAGGACTGTTACTTTTTAATTGTCTCGCAACGCGTTGTGTGTTGTTATGATCCAGCATGACCTCCTGCAAAGCCGGCCGCGTCCTGCTTGTACATACCCCCTCCCATCTCCCCGTCCCCCCCCGCCCAGCCCCTCTCCCCGGAGATCCCCTCTAGCCTTTGCAGGGTGTTATTAAAAAGAAGAAAAAATTGTTGAGCTTGTAAACTACTTGTTTGTGCTTTCTGCCCCCCTCGTCTCCCCCCTTCTGTGCTCTATAATCTCATGTAAGTTTACAGGTATGTGGCAATACTTTAACAATACGGAGATGAAGAAGCGAGTAGACATTTAAGACTTTTTTTAATTAAAAAGGCTTTGAAGGACAATACTGCTGTGAAGTAGCAAAACACTAAGAGAATCTCTAAGCAACAAGAGGACTATTTACTTTCTCGGATCATCCTTTTGATACTTGCAAAATAAACCTTCGGCTAGTACAACCCGCATACACCCAGATGCTGTGGGCCGGATCCTGCACTCCCGCGGGGACCAACTGGAGCTTTGGAGTGCAGGATGCGACCCTTATTTTTTTCCAAGTGTTACCTGTCTTGGGATGTAATATAAAGTTACAAGAGGTCACAGCCAGTCGGATTTTTTTTTTTTCCTTCCCATCTGTTACTGAAGATTCTCGTTCATCAGGAACTATCATCAACATTTGGATGACATGCTTATTTAATTTAAGTGTCTTCATCGTGTACCAGCTAGAACTGTGTATCTATAACAAGGTTATTTTCTCCCTTCCCCTGGAAACGTTGACTATTACACCGATGCAAGGAAAAGAGGAGAGCTCTGTCTCTCTCCCCTTTTCCAACTTGTTTAATAAATTCCACATCCAATTTTTTTTGTGGCCGTTTAATTATCGCCATCGTCAGCTTGTTTCATCCAGTGTTAATGCACTTTCCACAGTTTTACACGGTGTTAGCATAGCCAGACGGGTTTTATTATTATTCCTGTTCGCTGTCTCAATGTTCTTAATTTATTGCATGGTTTATATTTTTTTTCTTTCTCTACAGCTGGAAATTGCTTTAAATGACAGTAAAAAAAGAATTACACGTGAATTTAAGAAATTTTGTTAATTTTATAAATGTGATTGTAATTGAAAAAATATTTTGATTTAAAACAATAACTGAGAATTTAATGCGTGAAGTATGTTTTTGATCATTTGCAGTTAAGGACTTTAAATAAATCAAATGTTAACAATGCAAGATTTCTGCTGTTTTCTTTCAAAATTTCTGGGGCGGGTTACGGAGGACGGAGCTAGCCGCCAGAAAAACAAACCTAGCACTAAAGCGTGGATGTGAAGAGGAACGATGTGTACGGCCAAGCCCATGCGGAGGGAAGGAAGGGGACGCGCCCGCAGGGTGTGTGTGCGGGGTGCTGCGCTGCGGTCCCCCCGGCGTGTGCGGGTGTGCATGGGGTTTTTTTGTTTGTTTGTTTTTTTGGGGGTTTTGGGGGTTGGTTGTTTTTTTTTTTTTTACTTCACGAGGTAGGGGAAGGGAAAAAGCCACCCGAGGCGGTGTAACCTCCCGGGTGCTTTGTGGCCGGGGGCAGCCAGACCCGGCGTTTCCCCGCCGGACGGGACGACGCCCGAGGGGAGCATCCCTAGCCCTGCTCCACCTCGCCCGGGCCTCTGGGAAGGCCGGGCCGGGCTCCCAGCCCGTCTCCCGCTTTGCAGCCCTGGCTCCCATCGGCGCCGGTAATAACAGCAGCCGCGCTGGCGAGCGCTGGTCTCCAGCAAGCGGCATCGGCGCGGGGGGGTGGGGGGGGTGCGTGTTAAACGTGAACAGATTTCGCTGTGCTCAGCCCGCTTCGTGCACGGCCGTCGGATAAAAGAACCGTGTAATTCTCATAATTGTCACATAATTGGCCCCTGACGGGTTAGGGACAGCAGCGACGACCTAAATTTAAGGGTCGATTTAGGAAAGCCAAGCCAAGCCAGTGCACCAGAAATCTCACCAAATTCCTCCAGCGCTACTCCCGAGCGAAAAACGAGAGAAAAAAAAAAAAATATCGGAGATCCCCTCCGCCCTGGGCTTTGCAGGTGTGGCCGGCCCGGCCGCTGGCAGCCCGGCGGCGAGGGGCCGAGATGCGGGCGCGGCGCTCCCGGCGAGGAGGGACCGGCGCCGGCGTTGCGCTACGCGGATGCGCTCGGCCGGGCGGAGATTTACCGCGGGTGCCGCCGGGCTGCCGCATGCGGGTCCTGCAGCGGGAGGGAGCGGGGGTTTGTGCCCGGGACGCCGGGTTCGGCCGGGTACCCCGCGAGCCGGCCGTGCGGCCCCTTCGCCCTCTGTGTTTCCTGAACCGGCCGACACCGACAGCTCCCAGGGCTGCAAGCTCGGGGTTGCTCGGCACCGAGTCCGGGCAGGTGGCTCCTATTTAAAGTCCCGCTTCTTCTGCCAAAAGGTGCTTCGTGCAGATCGAGACAGGACGAAGGCCGTTTGCAGCAAGACTTCACTTGTCTCCCACAGACTAGCCTATAGAGAATATGCCACTGCAGAGTGGAGACATTGATTTAATGCCTTGGGCTTGTACACAGAAAATATCAATCGACCGACAGCGATAAGGCAGCAGGTTTCACATATCAGCTGAGGAGCACAGACCGTGTGTAATGGAAATATTCGGGGCGTGGGTAATAAAAAGGTTTAAGCGGACCGACGCGGCCCCAAACCTCTCATAGATAAGGAGCGGAGCCTGTCACCGCTACAGCCTGTGCCCCTTCGCCGCTCGCCATCAGGATTATATTCCTTCCCTTTCTTCTCGTAGGCAAACGGGGGCTGCGGTGGGCAGTGGTCCACCGACATAACAGGGATGCGGCGCACGTTAAAAATGCGCGTACCCGACGCAGAGAGCTGCTGACTTGGAAGTCACCAGAGGGGAGAAGCGTCCCCTCTTTTCTGTCCCGCTCCCAGCTGCCCTGCTGCTGCTTTAATCCCGTGCTCAAGAAGCCCCCAGCCACACTGCAAAAATAAACTAGAAGTAGGCTCCACAGGAAGAGGGTGCATCCCCCCGCCCCGCAACGTGTAGAGGGCAGCTTACGAGCATCTCTCCTTCCAGCCGGACCGCTCACTCTGCGCCGGGAGGGAAGGAGCTGGCGGGTGCGGGGGTTTTTGCCCGTGTCGGAGGTGCTCTCTCAGCCCCGCGTCCGGGGCACAGGCAAAGCGGGGGCCCGCCAGGCTGCGGGCTCCGGCCGTCGCCGCAATTTATAGGGGAACTTCGCCTTTTCCTACACGGCAATTATCTCCCACCGGCCACGTGCGAGGGAGCGAAACCGGCTCATTTAACGTCATTAAATACAAGCGGGGAGTAATTCAGGGCGGCGGGGGATCTCTGTAAAATTTTACGCGGAGTTTGGGCGGTGAGGAGGCCCCCGGCCCGGGGCGGGGGGAGTGGGGGGTGTCGCGGGGGGGGGATGTCGGGCGCGTTGGCAGGGCGCGCCGGCGGGGCAGGGGCCGTCGAGGCGGCGCGGCGGGGCCGGCCGCCACTCCGCGGGGCTGGGCAGGGGGCAGCCCCCGGTGCCGGGGGCGAGGAGCCGCGGCGGGTCCTGCCCTGGCACAGCGGGACCCTCCTCTGCCGCGGGGTCCGGCGGCCCTGCCTCCCCCGGCAATGCGGGCGGGATGGGGCCCTCGCCCGTGGCATCTCCTCGGACCACCTGCGGACAGCACGTCCCCCCCCGGAGAAGGGACGAGTCGATGGAATAAAAGCAACTTCAGCCGCCCAAATAAGGGGGGAGAAATAAAATCACAAGTACCTCCTGGGTTGTTTTCCGAGTGCGAATGGACAACACTGACATCTACATCGGCAAACAATCGGAGGGTGTGCGTTTATTGGAAGGAATTAATTTAAAATGTTCGGGACTGAAAGATGAGAAAAAATATTTCCCGGTCAGTTTTTCCCCCTGAAACTTAGTCCTGTCAATAAAATATAAGTAAAGCGTAAAAGAAGGGCGCGAGAAAACACTTCAGCCGTTGGCATAGCTTCAAAAAATTGTTTTGAAATGTTGAGTAGATATTGAATACTTGAATGGTTACTGGTCCGTCAACAGAAGCCCGAAATAAATTAATTCCCTTGCTGTAACGCCAACTAGCCTTTAAAAGAGCAATTGACTCGGTTTTAATTTTACAGTGATATTGTAGATAAAACGCTTGATTGCGATAACAATGCACCTTGTATTATTTCTTTTCTGTTATGATAAAACGGGGATCTAGGCATATATGTGTGACCATATGTGATTAATCACTCTGAAAAAATATTTTTAAACCAGAGACTCAATAAACATGTACTTTTCGCGTGCATTTTCGTGATGATTGTAATTCTCGAAGAAGCAAATTATCCTCACATAAACATTGGGAGAGAAAGTTCTCTCGGGAGGCATATCGATGCATATTTTTATATATTAACATACATATAATTAATATGTATTTGTTTCCAGGGGAGACAAGTGGAAATATACACAACACACAATGACCAGGCGAAAATCACACCACAATAGTGCACACAGAGTGACCGGGATACGGAATGTACACGTAAGTCCTCGCAAAACTCCCACGCTACAATACCGTGTTAGGAAATATAGGAGAATGGTTAATAGCTAAAATAAAAACGCAATTAGTTTGATTATTTAAATGTCAAGGGCGGTGCTGCAAAATGGGTCATTTTTTTTCTCCTAATGCAAACTCACGCTTCTCAGCTACTAGCAAATGCAGAGTAATAACTAAAAAAAAAAAACCACAAACCAAAAAACCACCAGATTGAACGTTTTCTGCGATTTGCAGTGTCGAAAGGTCTTTTTCAGCGGGAGAAAATAATCGAGGGAAGAGAAGAGTGGAAAACGGGAGGCGATAAGAAGAAAACCTGCCTTTGTTCTCTCTGGTTATTTTCTACTAATTATTCTGCCCATTGTGACAAAGTAGCAGTTAAGGATAGATTAGTGTAAATAACCTCGCATTTCACTCCCAAACCGTGCAACTTTCTGGCCCAAGCCGTGCCATGGTGTTTGTGTTTCTCCCCTTCACCTCAAACAGAAACTCATTGAGATTTCAGATCTTTGAACTTTGGACAGATCAAACTGCCAGCGCTCACCTTTGTCTCCAGTCATTAGGATTTAAAACATATGTAGCCTCATGGCAGAATCCATTTGTCTCTACGAGGGGAAAAAATTGCAGTCTCCTCTCTTCCCCCCAGCCCAAAACTGCTACATTTAGTTGAATTCATTGAAACGATCATTTCCCGGAATGGCGCCTCTGCTGCGGGAGCATTGCTCGAACGGGTTTTGCCCAGGCGGGTTATTTTAGGGGAAGCTCGTCGTTATTTTGCTGCTACTGTTTTCCTGTTGGTAATCTAATTTTTCCCATGAAATGTTCATACACCTGCTCGTTATTCCAAGGGGGAGCTACCGGCAGAATGGGAAACGTTATCATTATCATTATGATTATTAATTATTATTCCAGCCAGCAGGCGGAACACGCGCTGAACCTGAGCATTGCCGTGCCCCCGCTGCCCTGGGCGCTCCTCGGCGGTCCCCCCCGGCAGCGGGGGATGCTCGGAAGCGGCGCGGAGGCGACACGGGAGCGGGCGGGCGCGGGTGCCCGCCCCCACAGCCACGGCCTCCTGCCCGGCCCCGGTGGCCCGAGCCTTCCCCAGCGGGAGGCGTTGCCCACCTGTGGTCCAGCCCAGCTTTGGGTTTGCGACCCCCGTCCGTCGCCTTCCTGGGGTCCCCGCGGGGAATAGCGGGGGGCGGGGGTGGCCGGCTGGACGTGTTTCGGGTGACCGCAATTCTGCTTCCGAAATGGGGCCCGTTCACACCCCTCTTGGCAGTGAAAGGGGGCCGAGCCCGCCGTCGTCCGGGGGAAAACCCACCCCCGTCAGCTGGGGCGGGGGCATCTCCTTCACGGACGGGGCACCCCTTGGCCGTGAGCAGTCAGATGGAGGTGCCGCGTGCCCCGCCCCCCAGGGCTGGCACCCGCTCCTGGCGGGCTCCGGGAGCTGCCCCACGCCGCTGAGAGGGGGACCCACGTGACTGCACCCCACGCCGCGCTAGCGGGGCACGGCACGGGGGGTGCGGGCGCGCTCCGGGGGCCCGGCCGGCCCGCAGCGGGCTCTCACCTCGCTCCCAGCCAGCCCGGGCACCAAGGCGCAGTGCCGCCTGCCCCGGCAGCAGGATCTGGCCCTCTCGCAGCAACCCCTTCTACGGCAAACACCGCCTTTGTGCCCGAGACCTCTCTCTAAGTGCTCCCTAATGAAACATCTACATTTGCAATCTACTGCGCAGCAGCTGAAATATGTTTTCCCCTTTATTCCTTCTCTTCTCCGAGCCTGCCTGGCGGGTTTCTAACACACGTTTCCTCCGGTTATGACCGGCGGAAAATGTAAACATGTTGGTAACTAGGAGGTGGGCCTCATTCTGCAAACCGGGGTCTCTCCATAGTGACTCTCAGTAATGACCTCTTTAGCATAATAAAGCCCCGGGGGCGGGGAATCTTTGAACTGCGGGACAGGAGATTGGAATAAGAGCATGTCTGAACTTATTCAAATGTATGCAACAAGTTTTCTGGTTCTAAGGTTATCTGATGTGACCAACAGACGTTTTCCCTCGTCTTTTTTTCCTTGCCTGGTTGCTCTATCTAAGGAAGTACTTTACAAACTTCAGGTATGGCATTACGTTATATGAAATGGAAAGGGAACCAAAAAAAAAAAAAAAAAGGCAACAAACCCAAGCCCCGACCGCACATTTAGTGGAAAAAAACCAGTAACAGAGAAAGATTCCTGTTTAGAGAGGGGGAATGCCCTGGCCTCCAAATACATGGCAGCCGACCTAACATCACGCCCCGGCCACCAGGAGCCCTGGCAGGACCATCAGAAACTGTGAGCGGAGGGGACCCCGCACATCCCCACCCGCCCACCGGGGTGCCCCTGTCCCCCCTCCCGGGTGCCGGCCGCACCCCGCCTTCCCGCTGCTTGGCCCCGCGGACACCCGAGCAAGCCAAAAGCCACGGAGCATCTCCTCGGGTCTCCCTTAAAAACACCCCCATCGGGGCATCGGTGTCCAGAGGACGGGGGAAAAAAGAGCCGCTGGCCGGCGCAGAGCAGAGCCCTCCCCCACCCCACCCCCCCGGGCAATTGTTCCGTTGAGCCCCTATTAATGCGGGACATATGTTATCCACAGGCAGTAGGCAGCGGTAAGACTTCGCCATCTAACTTGTTGCTCAACTTACGAGGCGGTTCTCATCTTCTCATCAAAAGCCGCCGGTCTTTCTTCAGCCGTATGGACAAAAATGTGAACAACAATGCCCGCCTCCCTTCACTTCAAAAGCTGCCATCGCGGAGGCTACCCAGAGAATTTTCTCTCTGCCTTTCATTCCCGGTTTGAAAAAAGGCACTACAGGGCCAAGGCGCTCCTAATACTCTTTGATGGGGATTGAATTCATTATCTCCAATAACACAATTGTGCTTGGCCAACGAAAAGAGCAAAGTAATACTCATCTAGAATTAGAGAGCGGGGCTCAGAAGAAAGGGAGCGGGAGGGTGAGGGGGGTGGGGGCATTTCAAAGGAAAAGGGGGGGGGTGGAAATGAGAAAACACCTATATCGAAAATCGGCTTGGAAGGAGGGGGTCCCCAGAAGTTTAAATTACAGAAGTGTATTAAGTGGTGCATTGTACGGCTCAAGGCGCGTTGGTGGTCTGACTGCGCATTCCTCCCTGCGCCGGCCGAGTCGGCACCGGCTGCGGTGGAGCTTCTTGACATTTCCCTCCCCGGGACGGCCCCGGGGCCGGCGGGCCCCGCCGCTCCGCGACCTGCCCCGGCGCCCCCCGGCGCCCGTCCCCGTGGCAGCCGGGCTGCAGGCGGGGGGACCTCCCTGCCTTGGGCCGCCGGCCCTTGCCCGGGTGCGGCCGCAGCACCTGCGGTCCCCGCGGGCTCACGCTGGCGTGGCGGAGGTGAAGCAGCGATGGAGAAGGGCCGCAAGCACAGAGCAGCCAAGCAGGCAAACGGCCCCCTCCCCTCCCACCCGCCCGCCACCTCCAGGGACGGCAGGGACCCCCAGAAGGCTCTCCTAGCAGGGCTCGGGACCGGGGCTCTCAGCACCGTCCCACCCCGACACCGTCCAGGGTGTTGCAATGGGTGTGCAAACGAACCCCACCGAGGGTTACCGCCTCCGGTGGCAGCAGGCGCAGCCCGGGATGCCGGAGATTCGGTCCCGTCGGTGGAGGGCAAGAGAGGGGAGAATGAATGAATGGTCGAGCGAATGAATGAATGAACGAACGAACGGAGCGAATGAATGAATAACGCACACATAAATAAATAAATATTCGAGCACAAAAATCAACGGATTGGAAAACCGCTGTGTTAATATGAGAGATTAAAATATTTGCCTGTTTGGCTTCCAGCGTAAATGTTTTCTATCGGGCGTTATCCAAACAGGCTAATTTTCAAAGCCAAGCAAAATACAGCGACGAGCGGTTAAAGGCATTGCACGCGTGACGGGCGGTTACGGGGCCCTGGTGCGGGTGCGTGTCACACGCGTGTCCGCAGGCACGCGGGGCGGCGGTGAGATGGGCTAGAGCTGCACACCTCCGTGTCCCACGTGTCTCCGCGCACCGGCACGCACACACGCATCCATCCCACCGCAGAACCCACTTGTGCCGCCCAACTCCCCAGCGCCCACGGCACGGCCCCCCGAGGAGTTTACGCCGGCGCGGAAGACCAAGGGGGAGCGGCCGGGGCGGCCAGAGCTGCGCCCGCGGGGCCCCAGCCGCACACCCCGGGTGTTTGCCACACCTTGCCAACGATGTCTTCCGAACCGTTTTTCAGAGACAATGCCCTTTGGGCGTTGGCAGTCACACGGAAGGGGCCCAGCAAAGCGTATCGGTCACCCAGGGACCTCCTGGCTGTTCCCGGGGGGGCAGGGGGACACCCCGCTTCCCCAGAGTCAAATTGCGCGCCGGGGAGCAGGAGTCCTCCCAGCCCACCCTAAACTGGGAGCCGGGAACCCTAAACTGGCCAGCTGAGGAATTCCCTCTGGGAACAAGAAATCCCATCGCCGTCGGTGGGAGGGTTGCCCCAACAAGGGACACATCGGCCAAAGGGGGAGACAGGAGGGGAGAGAGACGACCTCTTCCAGCCCCCTGGGGGTTTCCTTTCCTCATGTGCAATAACGCTGACCCCGTCGCCTTTCCCTCTCACAAGACAAAGCTGACCTTGACGGGACTGGTTTCTGTGGATCCACGCTCCTCCTTTTAAACACTCCCTGGGCAGGGGGAGTTTTTTTCTTTTTTCTTTCCCTAATGTGTGGACCGAGATTGCGCTACCCTCAGCAGAGTCCGAGGTTCAAGGATTTCAGGGTATTTCCCACTTTGTAAAGTGCTTTAGGGGTTTATTTTTATTTGAGGGGAGGGGGCTGCTTATTTGTTCAAGAAATTGAAAAAACCCTAGAATAAGGTGGTTGTTCCCAGGGAAAGCAGTAGCAAAATACTCTTGTCTTCTGCAGAAGCAGGAGCGAACCTCACGTTGAGGTCTGCTCAGACCAAGCATACGTGTTAACTGGCTAACTGAGCATTTTACTGTTTGTAGTTTACCTCCCCGTGCATAATGACTTCTCCAAAGTATACATTAAATGACCACATACTTCATGTCCAAGAATTACTTTTCACAAGTCAGCTTACCTTAACGATCAATGTGCCATTTATACTTTTACACAATAGACTTTAATTGTTACAAGGCAGCCCTTTGGTCTATGAGAAATAATTTGTTTTGTGCCGTAGCACAAACAGAGGATTAGGAATTCAGGTAAGGAATAAGCAGCAGCAACAACTTAATTCCTAGGCAACAAAGATCCTGTTTTCATGCCAGATTTCTTTCTAGTAAAAAGCAGGACACGGCACCATCTCCAGCTCGCTGGACCAGTCAGACATTAGTTACCCTGCATTTCTTTCTGGTTTAAAACTGTCCAGGGTTTTCCATCCTTCATCCCTTCTAGGGCCAAAAGTTGCATGTGATGCTATGCAGTGCTAAGTAAAAATAAAGAGAAGAAATTTGCCAAATTAAACAGAATTCCATTAAAAAAAAAAATCGTGATTTAACAGGCAGAAGTTGAAGGCAGCTCTGTGGATTTAATTTTTAGCCTTCCATATTTCCAGTGAAACCAGTACAAAGGCGATTGGATTTAAAAGTATCACTTGCATTTGGACTGATGGCTGATTATTTTTTTTTCCCTGCGATCACCAGCATATCCCAAATTCAGGTAGAAGTTGTAAAAACAAACCAGGTTTAAGATGGAGACCGTCTTTCCTGTCCAGTGGCTGGGCACAGGCAGAGCATCACGGTGGCCCGACCCTCAACCCTCACCTCTGCAGGACGGCAGGGACACACACCCTGTTTCTGAGTTTCCATGGGTGTTTCATTGGAGGGGACAACCTGTGCACATGCGGTGGGTGAAGCCACTCGGAACATTTTCAGCTTTGGAAACAAACCCAGCGACAAATGGATCCCAAGCTCCCACCCACCAGCTTCAGCCTGTCCCAAAACCAGCCTGACCATCGTCTGTGACAGGTGGCCTTAAACCTTGGGGCTTGGGGGGGGTGGGGATGTCCCATGTGGTCCCACTGCTGCCCTCAGGGGGTGGGCACCGTGGAGGGACCCGTGGGCAGCCTCAGGCCAGCTCCTTCACCCCTAGATGCTCCTGCTTTTCCCCTTGTCTTTCTTGGTTATTGGTGCCCTTTGACAACAGTGAAGGTGGGAATGGCTCGCTCAGACCATGATCTCCTCAAAAATTAAATAACTACAAATGAGGGACATAGAAGTTGATGCAGGAAAAACCTTTTGCATGCCTGTATGAGTGCAAGCCACTAGGTCAAACCCACCTGAGAACCAAGATGGACAGGAGAGAGAGCCAAGAGATACATGGCAAAGCCCTGCTGAACGAAAGCAATCTCCAAATGCTTCCCCTTCCATTGACACCATCTTTTATTGACTCCTACTTCAAGAATGAAGTCATCTGAGGTCACCCACCTAACACTACTAAGCAAGGGAAAGAGGTGTTTAAGGATGCCCAAGGATGGCTGGGAGGACTCTGGGCTGCAGACAGTTTCTACTCTTCCATTATCAGCAGTGTACATTAGCTGATGGGTTTCCTTCTGCTGCTTCTAGGAATCTGGGAGAGACTGACCTACTGATGAGTTTCTTCCTCATTGGTACTCAGTCTCACACACACACACACACGACACACACAAAGCATCCCAAGGGGAGAGCTGCACTGAGAGGTCAGCTGCTTAATGCAGGTCCACGGGGAGCCAACTGCATGGGCCTTGCTGTGCTCAAGCCAAATGCAGGCTGGAAATACCTTAGTGGCAGAAGCAGGGGGCCTTCGGAGGTACTTCCAACCTTTGGTTATCAGCCCTTTAAAACAGGGACTGTTGTTTCACTCTGTTACAGAGCATGTTACAATCCATGGGTTACTGGAATGTAATAAATAAATAAGACCTAATTAAATACTAGCAATTCTAAGTGCCTCTAAGAGATGCATGGCACTTTGCAGGATGGAAGTGCAAGAGCTACTCAATATTTTTTAACAGTAGTTCGGATTTTTAAAGCTTGGAAAAACTGTATGTGTTTCCAGACTCACCTTGATGCTATGAAAATATGTTTCTTTCACTAAAAATAAAGAAAGAATACAGTATTTTTTACATATTGTCTGATAACAGGGGTTCTTCACACGGCAGTTCCGAACTTTTTGGCAAATACATGTTCATCTGAGAAACCACAACATTTCAGTCTAATGTACTGGCAGATTTGCCAATACCTTTAAGTTTCTGGTGACGTGCAAGACTTTAATATGTATTAAAATGTTTTTTAAGGCATAAGTGTGTTCCCATTGTATATATTGTCTCCATTCTAGAACTACTGGAATAGAATAAAAGCTACAGTATGTATTAATCAGAAAATACATTCATCGAAAGGAGTTGTTCCTTTTCAAATTTGTAATTTCAGAAGAAGGAATGTCACTATACTTAACCAGGTGGATTGTTTGTGGCAGGGTAATCTAAGACCAAACAATCAATATATAAATTTTGGATCGAATACTTCTTAACAGTCAGATCCTCCAGACTGCAGCAAATACGCAGCATGTGTCAATGAAGTCATGAAGTACAACAGTCCTGTTCCCATGCCACTAACCTGAGTAAGGAAAAAAAAAAAAAGCGGGAAAACCACGGAGAAAACATCAGCTGTCATTATATTTAAAAAAAAAAAATCTTTTTCTCAGTTTTTCCCTGGAAGTATCAATAACGCCTTTCAATATTGAGCTGCAAACCACAGCTAAAACCCTATGAAAATAGTCAACATACAGACACATGAAGACACAGAGCTCTTTAATTTACCAAAGGCACAGGCTGGAGCTCTCCTCATCTGCAAGGACCTGTGCTCTATAGGCTTTGTGGTTTGGCACATGAAACACGCCTGAGCCAGTATGAGCAGAGCAGGATACTTAGAAATTAAAGACCTACATGGGAAAAAAAAAAAGAAAGGAAAGGAAAGGAAAGGAAAGGAAAGGAAAGGAAAGGAAAGGAAAGGAAAGGAAAGGAAAGGAAAGGAAAGGAAAGGAAAGGAAAGGAAAGGAAAGGAAAGGAAAGGAAAGGGAAAGAAAAGAGAAGAAAAGAGAAGAGAAGAAAAGAGGAAAGGAAAGAGAAAAAAAAGAAAAGAAAGAAAAGAGAAAAGAGAAAAGGGAAGGAAAGGAGTTTTTCCAAAATAACACTGGTTTAATTACAGAATTCTTGCTCGGCTTCCTAAACACAGGGGCGCCTCGAGATGATCACAGGGGGAACTAAAGCTCGGGCCGCCGAAAGGCGTTAGCAGTCCAGTGGGTAACAGGCTGGTTTGCCCGGCGCCCTCCTCGTCCCGCCGGTTTCAGAGCGGTCAGTGGGGCTTCGCCTCCTTTCGGGGGGCGGAGGGGCTCCCCGGCCGGCTGCTGCCGGCGTTGCCGCCGGCTCCGCCGCCCCAGGCGGTCACGGCCGCGGCTGCGGAGCGCCGGGCGGGGGGACCCCGAACGCCGCCCACGCCCCCAGCAACGCGCGGGGATTTCCCCCTTTCCCCGTCCCTCCCCCGCCCCGCAGGCGCACAGCAGTCCCGGGTGTGTGGGCTGCGCCGGCGGCAGAGGGATTATCGGTCCCGGAGCGGTGGGGGCGGGGAGGCTGCGGGCAGGGAGCGGGAGCGGGAGCGGGAGCGGGCCGGGGAGCCTCCCCTTGCGCGGCGAGGGGCGGGGGGGGCGGCGGGGCGTCTCCGCGGCCAGCCTTGGCCGGGGATCTGGCCTATTCGTCAGCCTGTGACCGGGCTGAAAACTCCCCCCCCGGCCCCCCCAAGCTCCTAAAAGCAAGGGCTTAGTGCCCCCCGCCCCGCCAGACCCGGCTGCTGCGCCAGCTCCGGCACATCGCTGCAGGCGGCGGCCGGCCGCGGAGTCCCCGCGGGGCCGGCAGCGGCCGGAGCGCTCCCGCGCGCCGGGGGATTTCCTCCTCCTCCTCCTCCTCCTCTTCCTCCTCCTCCTCCTCCTCCTGCTGCCGGCCGAGCCCCGGAGCGAGCTGGGGCAGAGGCACCCGGCGGCGGCGGCTCCCGGGGCGCAGGGCCCCCCCGCCCCCCCGCGCCCGCGCTCCCTCCGCGGGGCTGCAGCCGCCTTCACTCCTCCGTGGGGTCAATGGCGCTTCCAGCCACCGCTGAGGCGCCTGGGCCGCAGCTCCCCGGCGGGCGGGTACCTACTAAAACTGCCTACCTGTCCGAAAGGTTATTTCTTTATTTATTTTTTTAGGCGCGAGTAACTGTTCTTCTCATCTGCGGTTTTCTTAAAAAAAACTGGAACACCCCCCCTCCCCCCTAAGTCGGGCTTAAATATATGCCAGTGGCCCCTGTAATAACCATGAAATCAAGCCACCTCCATGCCATCGGGGTTGCAATGTGTGTGAAAACGCCAGCCCCGTCAAGGGTGGATGTGAAATCTGATCTTGCTTCGGCTTCAACTGAAAGACCAAAATGATTCATGCTTGACTGTGTCTCCTTGATATTTCTTATTTCGGTTTTTCCTGCTTCCTCCCTCTTGTCTCCTGGTGCACACTCATTCCAAGGGGTCCTTCAAACACTCGAGGAGTGTAAGAACAATGCTATATGCAGTATTTCCTTGAAGGGTTTTATTACTAGGCTATCTAGAACGAAAACAAATGGCATTTCGCAAAACACCTCTTTAAAAGAAAAGCAGCCGGCCGTTGTTTAAAAAGGGGAGGTTACACGGCAAGCCACTGGTGCATTTAATAGTATCCTCTCTTTCCTTCCGAGCCGCACAATATTTGGTCTTTATTTTGAGCAGTTGTTGTGAATGGCCGATTCCTGCCTTCAGTTTTAAGAAGTTTGCTCCCCAGGTGACGGACACCATTTTTGCTAGCTGGAGTGGCGCCACCGGTTGCCCTCTGCCAGGTGTCTTCCACATCTGCCTGCAGGTGAAGGGAGCCAGTGCTTTGCAAAAAGGGCCATGGGCTTGGGGAAGCCAGACCCTGGAGAACCAGGGAGAAGGCCTGTGACTGTGGAGCATGAGAGAAGCAGGGATGGGAATAACGAGCGACGAGGGCTTGGAGGGAAGATTGAGGATGTGGAAGGAAGGGGTATAAAGCAGGCAGTAAGCGGGGGAAAGAGGACCAAGTGGTCACACGTCAGGAGAAACTGGAGGATGCTGGGAAAGGGAGCTGACTGCAGGGAGCAGGTGGCTGATAGGGGACAGCATGAAGGTGGACCACACCTGGAGCAGCTGACTGCCTTTTCTAGGAAGTGAAAAGTAATAGGAAAGCAATCTACTGGCTGTTCCCCCCAGTGCAGGCGATAGGAGACGTACAGTGGAAGTCCGCCTCTGAACAGCAAACAAGGAAGCTTGCTTTTTTATGTGTGTGTTTAAGGTTGAATTTTGACCCCGAGCTGACGTCATGCAAATCAAGGGTTGACTGCTTCCCTCTAAAGGCAAAAGAAATCCAAGGAATCAGGTTAAAATGAAGAGTTAGTAACGTTTAAATATCCCCTGGTTTGGGGTGTAGGGAGTGGCTGACTCAGGGGTTTCAGAACCTGCTGTCACCTTTGCCAGGGGTCAGGAATAACCATGGCTGTTTATTCGCAGTACGCGCTAGGCCCTTTATAAACCCGTGGAAGGACAGTCCCTGCTGCAGCCGCACCGTGCAGCCTAAGGACTTGCAAGATAGGATCATTAGGTGTTTCTTGGTATTATAATGTCACTGTCTCCAGGTTGGTTTTAAAGCATGTAAGAGCATGTGGAGCGTACTACCGCAAAAGTTACAAAGCTATAGGCAATAGAGACTCGGGTTAGATAAGGGGCTGGCTGGGTGGAGCTGGTGAACAATGCACGAAAGTGCTTTTCTTTCACTGATCTTGGTTCAAATTAAGGTTAAATTCCAACTGGAGTTTTTTTGGTTTGTTTTTTTTTTTCTCCAGGAAGAGGTTTTGAAGGGCATCATTTTCAGTTAAAAAAAAAAAAAAGTCACAAAGAAAGATACATGTTAATACAAATGTAGCATTCCACAGAGGGGAGCTAAGAGCTGCTGGTGTCGCACCCATAGCTTTTATTCAGCCAAAGCCAGTTCAGCAGTTTCAGCACCTGGCAGGAGCAGGATTGATCCTGCTGTCAAGAAACGGCTGTAGAAAAAACAAGACCGCGTACAAGCCACAGAGTCTATACAGAAAAAATACTGATATATAGGAGTGGAAAATGGGATTATGAAAATAATACACAGAATTCAAGTAATTTTTACTAAAATGGCACAGTTCTTACTTTATATGGCTTGGAAATCCATACCTTTACCCTTGGAAAAAAGACAAATTAAAATCTCATCTATGCGAGTATATAACAGAAGGAAATAGAATATGAATTTTGCTATTAAATTGACAAAATTTGGTGTTGTATCTAAAGGAAGAAGGCAACAAGGCTTCCAGCTAGCTACTCTGAGACCTGCTTTTGTTGGGGGGGGGAGAAAAAAAAAAGAAAAAAAAAAAGTTGGATCAGCTTCTTCACAAAGCAAACTTCATAGAATTTGTTTTGCAACCTGTCCATCATTAGTTTTCTGCTTTAGAGCCAATGTTCCAGGGCACTGTAAGAAAGTGCAATAGATTCTGTGTCCTTCCAAAATCTGAAAGCAGTCATGCGGTCTCTCCTGTGATAAGAGCTCCCCAAAGTGCGGGGGCAAAGGTGGCACACATTTAATGCTGGCTTTTCTTTGGTATGACAAGAGCTCTTGAAAATCAAAGGGGAAATCTGTGGTCTTGATCCCATGAGATAGTACGAGTTTGCTATAAGGGAGTTCTTGGCTTTCAAAGGAGTCCACAGGACCTCCACCCACCCACTGCTCTCTAACTAGAGGGGTGCAGTCAGCTCCACCATACTTAGGGCCATTCGTCATCCCTACGACTGCTTTCGTCTTTTAAGATATACAAGACATCAAAATATGTTATATGCCAGCACAAACTACCATTTCCCCCTCAGTAATAAGACTTGTCTGCCACATACACAGTACATCCTACAGAAACACAAAACCCCAGCCTTTCTTTTCTGAGCTTTGTCTCTTTTTCCCCATCAAAATAAAATATTTTGCCCCATCGGTAAAATGAGTGCTCTTAATATTGACCCTCAGTAGCTCCTCATTACCATAAGAAGGCTGCAGCACGGACTTAAGAATGATTGCTTGATGTGTCTTACATGGCTTTACAGTCCAAGGTAGCTGTGCTAGGTGTATTTCAACTGAAGTGTTAACATTCCTAGGAATACTTTGGTCAAAAACTACTGCTACTCCATGCCAGTCCACCTAAATAACATGTAAGTGTTGCAGAGCACACAGCTCTGATAGCATTGCTTAATCAAACAGCAGTAATCTAGGGTCCATCAGTGCCACAGCTGATGATTGAATGCAGCCATTACTGATGGACATGAAAGCTAAGTTATGAGCTGGATACCCCTCTAGCTGTGAGGGGCAGACACTGTTGTCAGGCAGGAAAAAAAAACCTCAAGCGAATTCAAGGTTCAGCCTTGTCGATGTTGTGAAGTGCCTGCCAGGGAGGGTGGATGCTCAGTGCTGGCATTCAGCTCTGCAGTTCTGTTCTTGTGATATCCTTCCTTACATCTTTGAGTCCCGCTTTTGACCTCCTCCCTCTTAACCAGCATCGGTGCAGTGTTTCTCACCCCCTTTTCATGATCAGTGCAGTATCACTCTTCCTGCTTAGCGGCTGTCATCCCTCGCCGCCAGCCCTGCCCGCCTCTTGGCACTGCTCCCTGTCATGCTCATGCCAAGAACAGCCTCACCCCCTCCCCGGGAGCGGAGCAATATTCCTTCCCATCAGATCTGCCCCCCCAAATCACTTCTTTCCATTCACATTCCACTAACCTCTACCCAGCCACTATTCTTACCATCCTTTGACTTAGCTCAGATTACAGTGTAATTAAAATCACCACGGAACACAACTAAACCAACAAGATTAACTACACAATCACTTCAGGGTTTTTCTGTAGCAGCCTTGCGAGACATCTACCTGGCTTCAGCAATGTTGACTATCAGATGGTTATGACAGGGATGTATTTCTTTCCATATTGGGCAAGATTCATGGTCCAGCAACAAAAATACAGGACACAGGCATCACCATTAATGAAGCAGAGTTTGCTGAAATGAGCTTCCTAACTCTATTTTACCATCTTTCTTTCAGATCACTCTTTTGTTATTGTTTTCTGCCTCAGATAATTTTCTGTCTGGTCTCTTCCACATCCAGAAAATTTTAGGGAGGAATGGATCACAGATACACGTACTCTGAAGGGCTGTCTAGGACTGACACTGAGCACGAGGTCCTGGGGTGATGCTGTGCCTTAGAGAACGAGCATGGTCCTTGGAATCAGGAAAGTACACAGTAAGGGCAGGGAGAGATCAGCTCTATATAGACCATGTCTGAGAGCAGGAAAGGAGTGTTGTGTCCAAGTCAAGCACCTGCATGCCCAAGAATTAGCAATGCCTTACTGTCTGAGCAATACCTGATAAGTGATATCAGAAATTCGCCTTGTTCAGTTTATCCAAGAGAAGATTAATGGTAATCTGTCCATGGCCCCCCATTATCAAAATGGGAAGGATCTGGGGTAGTAAATTGCTCTTTAAGTTCTCAGGAAAAAGAAGTGTAATGAGGCTTACTGGTCTGAAGTTGAAAGAAGACAAAGACAGATTAGAAAACAAGTTCAATAACAGCAATAGATTCTCTGTGGTGTCCTTAGTCAGGGATCTGTAATTCCCCACACATCTGTAGTTCCACCTGAAGGCCTGGGACCTGCTTTAGGTGTAACAGACGAAGGGGTGCTGGAATTAATGCAGTTCTGGTTGGCATCCAGCTTTCCTAGGGTGAGTGCACCGGAAAAGCAACAGTAAATCAAGGAGGAGGAGCCTGCCATGTAGTTTTTATATGTTGAACCATTCTATAGGGTTTCTCACTTTTACAATGCACAATAGCTTTCCAAGCCAAGGAAATCTTTTTCTTTGGATTGAACTATACTATATGCAAATGTTATAATTACCATACATTGATATGGTAGCTAGCTAGATACATGTGTTGTATATGAATCACTTAAGTAAAAGAGTAACTGAATAGGAACTAAAGACACAATTTACAGGTTTTGCAAGTGGGGGGGGGTGGGGTGGAAGGCGGGAACAGGACATGCCTATGACAGGTGGTGGTATATCTCCTACACATCCTGGGTCAAGAGGGTAATATGTGGTTCAGCCTGCCAGACCTCAGCTCGCTTTACTACTAGTGGAAAGCAATAGTCACAGCACCTAGTTAGACACCTGTAGCAGGTGGTTTTAGAAGTGCCATAAGAAGATAAAATGTCAATAGCACTGAAAAAAAAAAAAAAAAAAGACTTTTAATGAGATAGTAGGTAGCAGGTCACTTGATAACGATGGTTGGCTCTACCGGAAATGAGGCTGTGTGAGGGTGCAGTTCTGGATGAAACACCTTATAACATGTAACGTTAGTCATTTGCAGACCAGATTTCAATGACTGGAAAATTACAAGGATAATGCCATTACTGAAAACCAGGGTGGATAGTTACAACAGGCAGTTGTGGATTTGCTATATAGGACTATTGAGAACAGTCCTGTGGGATTTCACAAAAACACACGCTGATGAAAGCATATTTTCTTCAGGCACAGGCAGTTCAGATTTATAAGAGTCTTACTCTAGTGGCTGTTAGAGCTCTGGGGAAATAAAGTTATCACGAGCAGACAAGCAAAACGTGGAGGAAGCAGGGCATTTAGCTGCTTGAAAAGTAATTGAGCTGAGTTTCTCCATTATGTGATCAAAAAAGAGCAAAACTGTGAAGCTTTGTGGCCTTCATTCCAGCACGTGCTATGGCAGTTGTTGCTGTATTCAAATGTTTGATGCTGTAGTTCTGCAGACACAAGCAGTCCCTCTCGCTCTCCATAGATATCCCTGCACACCGGCAGCACAACCCTTAGTCAAGCCTTTGCTTAACACAGAGTGCAGGGTGAGTTTGCACATCTTTGCCCTTGCCTCTCCTGCACTTCAGGCTCTCAGGAGGTGAGCAAACTCTAGTCCAAAAGTACTGCAAGCGGGTGCAGTTAGTCCCACACGCAATGCCTTTGGGTCAGAATGGGGGAATCGCAGCCCAGCAGTGAGCCCTGCTCTGTGCAAAAGGCCAGCCAGCCAGACATCTCTGAATAGCGAATTCGTGAGGCAGATTTCACTCAGGATGCATCTATATTTGCGTTTTGTTTGTGTTAGGGGTGCACTTTAAAAGCCACTCTCCCAGCCGGCTCTGCTTTCTGTGCTTTGGTTCTGTGCTGTCCCAGAGCAGTCTCGATGCACTGAAGATCCCACAGAAATGACACGAAACTGAGAGAGATGTGCTTCTACTGCCCGCTACCAGGCAGCCCACTGAATGTAGTCCAACAAGCAGATTCTGTAAATGGCTTGGGCTGAGATTTGATTGCCTGAATGAAACAGAGGTGACTTCAGGCACGCACAGGCATTAGTTGTTGTCAAGGGTGGGAATGGTATTAAAAACTTGCTTCCAGTCCTCTATGGACACAGAGGCCAGTGGGTCCCTGTCTGCTGGGACCACACAGCCAGATGGTATCTCAAGACCCTGCAAGGATCTCCAAAGCACGGTCACCCTCCACCCTTCCTCCCTCCACCCTTTCTGTCTTGACCGCTCCTTCCCCACTTGGCTCACCAGCACATGCAGCACCACCCCTCTTGGCCACAGCTGGTCTGATCAATATTTATTTGGCTGGTTTTTATGGGGACCTACTGAATTAAGGAAGAACTTACCTCAGTATAGGAGATGTCTGGGCCCAAGTGGTCATATGGTGCACGCGTGTGCGCCAGGCGAGGAATCCTGCACCCCTAGGGAAGGGGGAACATGGGTCTTCTAGTCAGCAGAAGGCATGGCTGCCTACACGGTGCTGCTGCTGAACCTCAGTTACTGCACACAACGCAGCTGCCCCCACAGGATAATATCCCTTGAGGGAACAGTCGGTCCCCAAGACCACACTAACCTTTCTGAGCCCCATTCCCTATGACAGATCCCCTTGAAGTCTGCTCAATTTCACAGTATTGTCCCTATATCTTTGGATGCCCTGAAACTCCACAGGTTCCTCTTTGCCTCCAAGTGAGCCCCTCTCCCTTCTGCAAAGCTGAACATTGCTGCAACTGGCAAGAGAAAAAAAAAAAAATTAGGATGGTACAATTCAGTTTTGTTGACTCTCCTGGGAAGTTGTGACCAGTTCCAGAGATTTTTCCATGGCTCAGTAGCGAAACATTAGTCTATAAAGCAGTCCAACAGGGGTATTATTTTTCTTAAAGACTACGAAATTCCTTTTGTACATATAAAATTTGTTGCTGATATGATTTTATAGCTTGACTTAAAGCAGCTACTGAGCAAATAAAGGCACATTAAAATTTAAGCCATCGAATGACAACTTTGCTATAGACATGGCCCTTACTTTTATTCATACAGTGGCAACTCATTATCTCGGACTAATAATGGAGACAGCCCAGAATGAATCCCTGAGAGCTGTAAATTAGCAAGGACTAGATCTTCCAGACGTTCCCAGTGGTCACCAGTCTGGCCCACTGAAAAGGCTGCAGGCCCTCAAGCTGTTTGTCGCTACCTTCCTACACAGAGCTGCCACACATCCAACCAGCCAGCTCAGCACTGCCTAAGCTAGCTAAACTAAAATCAGCTGGGTGAACCAAGCCCTGCTCATTCTCTACTTGCTTGGACAGAAGCCGCCATGACTTTCTAAACCAGAGAGCAGGAACCATTAGAAATGTGATAAAGAGCTGTGGATGGCTAGAGGTGGCATTTCACAAGTACACCTGAGCCAGAATAGTGCTTTGGCATCTGGGAGTGCTGACTGCACCAACAGAAGTGGTAAGATCTGCCTGGAAAATCCTCAGTCTACTTTAGTCAATTCTAATCAGGCCCAGAGTGAAGAAATACAACATGCACTCAAATGCTCATTTAGGCACTTCTTTTACCAACTTAGGGATAAAGTACTATTATTATTAATTTTCCTTTTAAATGTGTGCTGAGATTCATTGATGAAAATTGTAGAAGGGATCAGATCCTACTAAATATAATTAAATATTTACTATTTTGATATCATAATTTGTGTCATATTTATACCAAGAAAGCCTCAGTGATAGGACAACTGCCATTTCTACTGCTCAACCTGTGAGAAGTAGAGGGGACGCTGCCAATTTTCATATTGATTATACAGTGACCAAACCAGCTAAATGTTAATTAGAAATGTTGTTTTATTTGAAATTTAGAACCAGGGTAGCTTGCCCTATCAAACAACAATTTAGTGAAAAAACTGAACACAACCAAATTTCAACTAATTTCCTAGCCTTATGCTCACACACCAACCTTAACCTTAGTGAGACACCTACTCTCAAATATTATAACAGCTGTATCTTGCTTTGACTTTCATGAAGTTTTCAAGACTTCTATGTGTAAGCGAAGCAAAGTATTTCTGTTGCTGCTTGTAAAACTTTTCCTCCTTTTCTACACCTGAAGCAGGCAAAGCTTGCAGACTGATGTGTTTTTGGGCTTCACCCCATTGCTTTCTGCTGTTCTGTTCAAAATCTAATTTCTATCTTGCACTTTCTCTGTTACGCTGCTTTAGCAACAACAGGACAGTCCAGGTGTCCTGATTTGTGCCTTCCTTGTCTAATGGGAAGAAGGGTCTCATTCAAAGCTATGATTTATCTACATCTTTCACAGTTTGCTGATTTGAGCTCATAACCCTAGGCCCAAATTTTGGCGACCCATAGCTCCATATCCATGCCCTGTACCGTGGATATGAAGCCCTGCATTTTTGAACTGTGGGTGAGGGTAGTGTCCTCTCCAGTGAGAATACGGTTGAGTGGTAGAGCTGGTCTGCCATACCACACTCATAGCTTGAAGTGTTTCATCTTCTGCACTGCCATTTTAAAACAAACTGATATAACAAATATCACAGCTGATCACATTCCTAATCTTTATTCCTGCATCTCCCTCTCTTGCTTAACTCTACGGCTAACGTTTAGTAACCATCATCTGTAATACTGATGGTCACCATGCATTCGTAGAATGTTAGGGGTGAGAGAGAAAATTTTCCCTATATAAAGTGGAAGAAACAAAGCTGATAATTTTATATAGCCTGTTAAAGCACCAAAGGGGGTGATATTAGTGCTGTGAGCATGTGCTGATGGAGACTTCCTACTGTTTGTTATTCTATTTCTAGTCTAGTGTACTTTCACAGAGGCTGCATATGAGTTGAGTATGTTATCTGAATAAGCTAAATATCCAAGTGAAGAAATTAACTTTTGAAAAGCTGATTCTTACAGATACTTGAAGTCTTGCTTTTAAGCAAGATTTCAACTTCTAAACTGATATCTATCAACTTAGACACCAGCAGCCTCATTTCTCATAGACTGATTTTTGAAAACAGTTTAACTCTTTGATCACAAAACTTGTGAAATAGTGGCATCAGTGAAAGTCAAATGCTCATGAACGCAGTCCTGAGGCTTCAGACAATGAATCAGCATAGTACCAAAGTAGTTTTTCATTTTTGCATCTTAACCTTTTGATATTTTTTTTCTTTTATAAGTTTGGTTCTGGAATTAGTTCTACTAATACTTAGTTCATAAACAAATATATCAGTTTCCATCCTTTGAATTCTTCGGTAAACCATTACATTTTTCAATTTTATGTGAAATATGGTGTGCATATTCATGCGTGAGTATTAATCATCGCAAATTCATTTAATGTATTCTGCAAGGGTTATCATAACCTTGCTTTAGCACGGCCACTGGGAAGCAGTTGTGACCAATTCTATCAGGTACATTGTTGTTTTACCATGTAACAATGGATCTGCTTCTATCATGTTCAGAAGCCATCCAAATAATGATGAACTTCTGTGAATGTGACACTGCATGGAGCTTTGGCCCAAGGTAACCATGGAGGGAACATGCCAAACTCCTCCTGATGACAGCCTCTCAGAAAGAAGTGTGACCCTTTGCAGCTGGTGACTGGCTGGGTAACACACCAAAGCATGCGCACAATTGTAATGGTGTGTTCCAGGACTTACTGAACAGCGGTTCTCACAGGTTTTAGACAAAATATGGTGGTTTCAATTTATACGTTCTCAACTTTGTAAGTTTCAGTACAAGTTTCAGGTTGAAACTTATGAGAAAATAAAAGCTGTTTTTTTTTTTTTTTTAAGAAAAAATTAGACTAAATGTTGCTGCTGCCAAGGGAAAGAAAAGAAAACCAACTCCAGGTCAAAGACAGCTTTTCCTTTTCCTTGAGCTACTCTATTTTTTCAGTTCAGTACACCTTTCCAACCTGTTTTCTTTATGGCCTGGCCCTGCACTCACCATCAGGGTTAGTACTCAGTCATCACAGTACATAGTATGACTAAGAGTAAAGCACTGCAGGACTTGGCCACTATTCCTGTATTTGATTAGTTTTACAACCAAGTCTTGGCTACCAACATGAAGCCCTAAATTCTGAAAACACTTCTGGCTTTGCATTTCTGATGCTTAGTTGAACAAAGTTACCAGGTAAATGTTACCTTAAAATTGATTAAGTTAATGGCAATATTTTACAATAAAAACCCACACTCCAAACCCAACTTTTTTTGCAGGCTATTTTAATAAAGGGATTATAAAATACAAAAGAGAGAGAGACAGGTAACCCGAGATGCAATTTTGGAATGCAAACTTTTAGTTCAAATGTGCAAGCTTGAACTTAACAAATGTTTAAAATATTTGAGTTTTTCAAATGGTGCCAAAATAAACCATGTCTTTTCTAAAGACTACATATTTAGCTAGGCACTGGCAATGTAAATCTTTCAACCATTTCAAGTATTTGTTTAAAAGCCTCCCAGAACACGTGTGCTCCCAACAAAACTGAAGAATGAAATGTTTAGACCACTGAAGCTCAACAGCTGACTTATAATCAACCTAATATGAGAACACCACTTTGGTTTTTTGGACTTGTGAATACATTTTATTTACCAATGCATGAGAAGAACAAACAGAGAAAGTCCAGTTCTGCAGACCTGATGTGAAATGGTACAGCGATAAGAGTCAGTACATGTAATGCTGCGATCATAGCAAGCACAGTGTCAGAGAAACTGCCGGTCAGTGATTTCATGTGCCTCACAGTTTATTCTTGCACGGGAGGAAAATCTTCTGAGGTACAAATTAAAAGAAAAAAGCCAACAAACCTAACATCCTTCATCTGGAATTATTCTAAATGAAGAAAATAAAGGCACACAGAAATCCTGACATTTAGATAGCAAGTTCATTTGTGTACGTGGATTAAAGATGTTACAACTCTTAATCACCTGATAAGAATATAAAGGCATTTAATTTGAAAATTAAGGTATCTTGTAAGAAGTCCTGTGATTCGGAATAATAAATAAATAAATAAATGTGCCTATGACAACATATTGACATTACTAAACTATTTCAGTATGATAGCTTATTTATAAAAGCAGTTTTAGTATTCCCCTACATTAATGATTAACTAATGAATCTTACTTTCTTGTGGATATGTTTAAAGAGGAATCAAACCAACCTCATCTACAGGATTCCACTAACAAGACTGAGCTGGCTCTGAACTTTTCAAATATCAGCAGTTTTCCCAGCACTAGTACAGAAAACCATGCCACAAATTTTGGGCTGTGGGCTGAATGAAAAACAGTACTAAATGACTAAAGGTCCGCAGTTCTTTTCTGTTAAAGTTGATTTGTCACAATATTGTTAATTAGTGAGGGCTTAGGGAAGGCTTACTATGAATATAATTACAGTGCCGAAAAGCATTAATAACGCTCTTATCCCGAGCCAACATGATGCTATTTACATATTTTACCCTGGCATATACCAGAAATGGCTCCCAATGCATAACGTGCTGCCGGATCATCAAGAGAAACACACAAAATCTCACAGGGGAAGGACATTTCTGAGTATCTCAGTGCTCTTCAAGACAGCAGGGACACTAATTTGACCAGTAATTACAACCGTCACCATAAGCATTGCCTATAGTGAGCCACCTTTCATCATGAACTGCTGTTCCATCGGGAGGCAAATGAATTGCTGCTCCTGGTACATAATCTGATGCAATCTCATCCTTCTCATAAATTAGGACAGAAGAGACAATTGCATTTGTCTGCTGTATAGGATCAGGCTTCTTTTCACTTTCAGAGGTCTGTGCAGACATCAATCAGTTCTCAATGAATAAACTATATGATAAAAGCCAATTAACCCGTGTTATCATTATTGCCTATTTCTACTTGCCAGACCAGAATCCCTGCCCTTGTTATGCTGAAAGGCAAAACTCAGACCGGGTTCAATGGGGCCAGAAATTCACCCGAAGGCACTAAAGGCTGGGCCTGCATTACCAGACCTGTGTGACTTTTGCTGTTCACTTCAGCTGGTGAAGAAGCGAAAGTGCTTTGACGTTAGCCACACAGATGCTTTTGCAAACTCCCCCAAGGACCCTAGGCACCTCTTCAGGGGCTGCATACCTTTTATGACTGTCACTAAGGGATTTGCCAAAGACCACACACCAGGTTGTTAGCAAGGAAGAGTGAGAACCCAACCATTTCTGAATCTTCGCCTCTCAGCACAGTAAATTTCCCAAGGTCCTTTTCAAAGAAGACAAACAATTCTAGCTGAATTTTAAAAATTAAAACCTAATTTAAGTATGATTCAAAGTAATTTATCTACAGGATGATAAAACCCCCTAACTAAAAAGCTTACTGAATTTCAGGCTACTTGGTACAAGACATAAGACAGAGTCAGGAAGTATTTTTTCACCTTAGGTACAATGTGGCAAAAGGAAGATTATGAAGCAACTAATTTTAATGAATCCAGTATTACCCACAACCAGATGTATCTGACATCAAGCCTGCTAGATGGCTTTTGCCTGGCCAATCCTACTTTCCCAAACAAAGCTAGCAGACGCAAGAGGCTGGAGGTCAAACAGTCTTGCTGTACGAAGCCTGCACCCACAAGATTATTCGCTCAGAGGCAGAAAGACTTGGGGGAACGTGAGGAGCTCTTGATACTCCTAGGGGAAGGAGGAACTTAGCACATTCATGCATGGAAAACAAGCCCTGATTTAGTAAACTTGCATTTCCAAAGTAGCAAACAAGCTTCCTCATCAAAGCTGCCAAGGAGTAAGAGGGAAGATCTTTACATCAAAAAATAAACAGTTCAAAGTTAGATTAAAACAATGGGTAAGAATAAATGTATAATTTTCACAGTGAAGGAAAGTTACCTTATTGTCCTACAGGAATCTTTGTCCCAAAGCCCATGTTGTTCAACTTAATTAAGAAATCACCTTGAAAAGGGTGTTAATTTGGAGATGGTGGTATTTCATATCACCATTTTCAGCATGGAGATGCTGATGATATTATATTACTGTGAGTAGTAAAGATGAGCTGTGAGAAGAGATGGAACAGGAGCTCATGGTCACCAGGGAATGCATGCTAGAACAACAGATGCCATTCAGTACCCATAAATGCAAACTATGCATTCAGAAAACAGTTCCGTCTGCATACACCCTATGATGAACCCTGAGCTGAATATTATAACAGAGGAATGAGATCTAGAGTTGTTATTATTACAGAAATATTAATTCCAAGAAATCAGCTGACATAAAGCAAATCCAATGCTAAAAATCATTACAAATAGCATAGAGAATAAACCAGACATCATTATGACAACTGTTAAAGTCACAATTTGTCTGTATCTTGAATACCGGGCACAAATCTGGTTGTATCTCAGTAAAAACACTGCAGAACTGGAATAGAAATCGATTAGCATGACAAGACCAATTAAAAACACGAGACAGCTTCTTTACAAGAGACTAGGGGTCTTTCTGGAAAAGAGATGGTGGGGGAAGGATGCCAAATATGTAAAATTACAAGGGACATGGAAACAATATGAACAGAGAATGGTTGTTCGCTGTTTCTCTAATACAAAAACTAGGTGACAGCAAATGAATAGACTGGTTCATAACAAAGAAAAGGAAATATTTCTTCACGCAATGCATCATTAACCGCATAAGTCCTCGTGACAGGAACAAGTAGATACTAAAAGTTTAAATGGATTCAAAAACAGGTCATGAAAAAATGCTGCTAAATATAAAGACACCACCTCTGGCTCAGAAAGCCCCTAAATAACAAATTGCTGGGACACCATTTAGGAGAAAGGTCACTCGTGCTGGCCCGACTTTATACCCTTTCCTAGGTGTCTTCTACTGGTTATTGAGAAAGGCAGCCTTTGGGCTAGTTGGACCTTTGGTCTAGCACAGTATGGTAGTCCTTACGTTCTCATCTTTATTCCTTCCTCACCACTTCATTAGAGCAGAAATGGCTCAACAGCACTGACAGCTCAGGAGATCTTGTCTCTCACTTAGTGCACTAAAGCTCAATGAGGAGAGCAGGAAGAAGAGCAGTTGAGTCGCCCAAGCGCTGCACAGCAGCACACTGGAGATGGTGAAGGGGCTGGGAGCTGGGGGGTGACAGTCCTCTGGTCTGGAAGCAGTAAAGTTTCTTCCCACTGAATAGGTGTGGGGGAGAGACTCCGGACTCACTGGCTATCTTAGGATTGACCAAAGGTCAAAAAGTAGCACTTCAGAAGTTTCTAGAAGTGACTTGGGTAAATTTGGCTTGGAGGAATGCTACTTGTCTCCCTGCAAGGGGTTAGGTTTGGGCAACTGAAACTAGGAGGAGCTTAGGTCTGCAGATGATGAAGGTTGAACATGGAAGTGCTTGAAAGGAAAAACAGGCATCGAAATGTCTCCCCTATCCAAAATGAAAATTTCATTTTCTTAAGCTAGACTGCCCTATCATGACATCTGTACAAGCAAACATTAAGAGGCAAGACAGCCTAACAACATTAAACACAAAGCAGAGTAGGCAAATGGAAGCCTTAGGAGCTACATCCACCCTGCCTGAGCTGGCTGGTCCTGGGAGTGGGCTTAAAGCCCACTGTGCTCCTGAGATTCATTAATGAATTTGGGCTGCTTAGAGATTACAGGTGCCTTCTTGAGCAGGTTTATACGAGCACTGACCTGACCCTTCTGCTCACCTTTAGTCATGTGACAAAGACATACCGAATACAGGGAGATGTTTGGGTCACAAATACAACTCTAGGTCCAACTCTCCTGTATCTGTAAGGTCTATAACGGCTGTGTGCCCCAAATTTTCCTCCTCACCCCTCAATTTCTGCCCTCTCTGTAGGAGTCTATCTTTCAGCCTCTGAGTTCAGTCCCAGGGCACTTCAGGAGTACACAAAGCAGAGGCTTGGCAGTCTGGCCTCAAACCCAACCTAGACGGTACTGCCGCACTGCAAAGCAGTACAGTCTACAAGAGGTCTAGAAGAAGCAGGCAAAAAGTCTTGCAGGAAAAGGGTGAGGGAACCACCTTACACTGAAAATGTGCATTTTGACTCTATAAGGTGGTTTCTGAATATTTGAGAGATTTTCCCTCATAGGAAAGGACAGAGGAGTGACTAAAAACAATACAGGAAACCTTCCCCACTGTCTGAGATACGGTACAATGTCACAAGGCTTTCATGTTGCAATTTATGAAGCTGTACCTCCAGTGAAACCTAACTGTACATTTCTTTTTAACGTACGCTGAAAATGCCATGTACTAGCAGTAGCTATTCAACCATTGTAGAAAGCTGTTTATGTATCCTTCCTTTAGACGTAGCCACAGTCACTACCTGCAATTCAATGGGCTATGAGTAAAGAGGAAAAAATCTCCAATACACTAGCTAGAGGTATTTCTTGAACGTGAACCTACTTTATCGATTAATATATTTAACATACAAATACTGGACTGTTTGCAGTGTCACAAAATAACATAAGGGATTTAAATTTTGAAACTGCTTTGCAGGATTCTGCACCTGAAGCCTGCAGTATTTGAAAACATGATCAAGCTGTGCCTTGCAGCAGACTATAGTCTAGTAACACCGAGAGGACAGACTGTTAAAATAAGCATCTACATCATTTTTCACAGTACACAGTGCCACAATGCATCTGCTTAAAAACAAATATATGTTTCCAGTGAAACATTTCAACAAATCACAGAACTCAGCAGCAAAGTAGTTAAACATTTATGATTTGATTTTATCTCAGCTTGGAATGTTGCTGGAGTGTCCCACTTCTAACAACTGTTTGCTAAGTTAAGGCTTTAGTGTTTACACAGTGCTGAATGAAGCAGCCTGGTCACCAGATGTGAATGCTTCCTTAGACTAGAGCTTTCAATCAGATCACGGTCCTAATGGTCCCTGCTCCAACCTTCTTCCTCAGGACGTCCACCAGCCTTTCCAACCTGAGAGGGGGCAGGGGAGAGGGAGAGGAGAGAAAAAAAAAGGAAGCTAACGTTAGGAATGTTCTGGCTGAAAGAGACAGTGTTTGCACTGAACCAAGCTGTCCTGGTGGTGGTCACGCTCAGAAACAAAGCACTACTGTAAAAGACAGACATTAAGGGAGAATGCAGACCACTTACAGAAAACTTTTTAACCTACAACCCAACCCATGTGCAGTCAGTGATATATATCAACTCACTTTTCTTTTGCAGTATATGTAGTATCTGAGGTCCCCAAAAGGCATTAACACAAAACCCTGTGCAGCAATCCTGTGGCACATACACACCTCGGTGTAAGCAGGACATTCAGTTCTTGCACTTTTTAAAATATGAGTGGTCCATGGCTCTTGCTAAATGTAACACTTAGCTGTTGTTTCCCCTTAAAAAATACTCTGCCCATTACGCAACACATACTTTTATTGTCCAGTTTATAAATTTATGCCTAAAACCCCATGTGGGGTATTTTCAAAATACTCAACAAGCCAGCTTCCTGAGGATGTGGATGATGATATTTTGAAGGTGGCCCATATGATTATTATGTTGACACAACTACAGAAGAATTATCAGTCTAAATAAGTAGGACAGAGAGCCACCTAATCCTCTCTTAGTTTTAAGGCACAGGCTGTAAGCATGTCCAGCATCTCACTGGCTTAATTTGTTCTTTCCCTTTGTTAAAGTATGCAGGCAAATGCAAAGGGCTAAATTTGTTCAGCGTTTTCCATTTGCCCACACTTATCTTCAGCACTCTAGTAATCATGCATTCAAGCTATTTCTGCAATTTATCTGTATTTAATGGAATCCTTCAATAAAAGCTCTCCTACAAATAAACTAACTATATAAAAGCAGACACTGTGTAGTAAAACACTTTTAGAGCCATGTCCAGCATTTTATACACACAACTTCCATAATGGATAAAAAGAGTTGCAGGTTCAAATAGCTGTATTCACTGTTGCAAAGTTGGCTATTTTTTCTTATCTGAAAAGACAGGTTTGTTGTTTTTTTTTTAATATATTATACAACATGAGGAATGCAGATAGGAAATAAAAATAACACAGCTTTATCAAAACTGCAAAATTCATTTTATCTCATGGATGCATTAGTACCTTCAGTGCAGGAAAACTAGTTAACACGTCTTGGATTTATTGCCACAAGTCATGACTAATGCACATGGTACGTATTGAAACACTCTTGTTTTCCAGGAACCAGCAAGCACCATGAAGCTACACCTTTCATTGTACTCACCAGGTGACTTAATTCTTGAAACGAGATTAAGAATTCACCACCCGAATGTAATTATCAGACACCAGGAAACGTACGTGGAAAGTTCAGCTGGTTCTAGCTGTTACACAGGGACGCTAAAGGAGTGAAAGCACAGGTGAAAAACTACTGCTTAGCTACTCCTCTCCCTTCCGTTTTCCAAGTATTGCTTTTCCTTTCTAACCAACTAGTGCATTTTTCATGGCTTTGTAACATACATCTACTGCACTTCTTCGTCTTTATGGAGGCAGCACCCAGACAGTCATAATTCAGTGCAGTCTGTCCATGCAAGTATAAAGTCAGGGCTTCCACAAGTTATTTGCTCCTGAAAGTTTTCTCACAGTGGATAAATCAATGTTTTCTGGGTTCTAAGGGTTTTAACTCAGTTACTGATAGGTCATAGTTTCCCAGCCTCTTTTACTGAGAAGTCTCCCTGTTAAATCAGTTGTTAGTCCACATGCAATTTCAGAAAGCAATGGCAGATCAGTCCTTACTTTTAACAGCACGTATGTTCAGAAGCCTTGCAGCTTTTTCGGCTACTTTATTACTGGAGGTCTCTTTCTCTCTCACACTAGCACCCTCTCCAATGTGCTTCAGAGACAGAAGAAATGTTTCAAACTGTCTGGACAAACAGAAGCTTTGGGCTGCAAATTGTTTTCTGGGAGACAGCAGAAAATAGTAAAATCCGAGATCATGGCTCATTTAAATCACTGTTCAGTTAAAAAGAAATACTCTGTGGCTTATACAAGTGGGGGAAGAATGACTTCAATAATTGAGGTTTCTTTTGGGGAGACATAGGTCGGAGGTCACTGCTTACACACTGTCCTGCAATTGGCCTTAGATGTGCACCACTCTGTGACCAAGCAATGACACTGCACACCAGAGCAGAACAAGTTAGCGAAGAGCTGCCCATGTTTGAAGAGAAATACCACTGGGATGAAAGTAGCTGTCTTCTGTTTAACCTTGAAACTGTCAGGCTTCATTGAAAATAATGAGGCTTAACAATCATAGCTTCTGCTTTTCAAATGAATGATGACTGAAGTCATCAAAATGAGGTATCCCACACCAAATACAAACCGTGCAGGGCTTATTTGCCTTTTGTTTCAGTCATGTGTGGATTTGCAAATTTATTTATTCTTTATTAGAAGAAAGAAAAAAAAAAGCAGCAGGAGATTAAGAAACCATACCTTTGAAAGAGATTTAAACAATAATGTAGAAGAGAAACTGTAACAGCTATTTATAAGATAAAATAACAGAGGGCAAAATTCACCCCTACACAGACACAAGACCCAATATACCACTGAAATCCCACTTAAGCCTGCAAAATAATGCTATGGGCTGAATCAGTGGTTAATAACTCTTGATACAGGCCTCAGGGGGCTTTTCGGAACGATAATCCTGGACTCTTTGTTCACCAAGGGCCCAACTCTACCATCCTGACTCACACTAAGCAACATTTTTCTTTGTGAGTAATAAAAGGCAGCTAACAAGGCTGGTTTTGTGTCATTGAGGTATACTACCTGCAAGGGGTGAGAGTGGCAGAATTGCCCCTTGTCGATAAGGCTCTGCACCCAGCCCAGTGGGATGCTGCAGGCAGCTCCTTTTGGAGGCTGAGCATTTTAATCTGCGGTAAACTGAAGGAATAGTCTTACACCTCAAGACCAAAGGTAACTTAAATATCTAAACAGACAAACGGGAGGTGCTGGGAACTACCCTAAAAGTCTCAGTGTTTGCAGAGTTTTATTCAAAATACGGAAGACATTGATCTGAAGAAAGCAATGTTTATTACTTTGTGCAATCATGATATATCTGCCAGTATAATCTCACCATATTTTACTTAACTGAAAGCAGTACTGACTATGTTTGACTGTATCCTAAGACACAGATTTAACAAATGACATTTGTCTTTTTGCTTGTGAAGGAAACAGTCCTCATAGTATAAATTAAATGTGCAATATGACACTCTTCTCCTGAGATGTAAGCACAGACACTCATTGAATTTACACCTCATGAAGTAACCAAACTAGTCATTCAAGAAGAAAGTAATTAGGTTTGTATTTTAGGTCAGACAGAAGAATGGTATGGCAGGTGACTCTGCTGCAGTGCTGAAGGTCCAAACGTGCAAGGACACACAGGCACCTTTAGGAATGTTCAACAAAGCTTCTTAAGGTCTCATGCCTCATTCTCACAGATTTCAATTTCTTGCTTAGAGATTTTGGAATCCCAGCAGGTGACCTTTGCTATTTCTTGGTACTTATATAATTCTAGAAAATCTGTCCCTTAACAAATAAATTCTCTCAGCAAATGCCACTTCAGCATTCTCTACACAATTACTGTATGTGTGCATGCAAAATGAGTACAAAATGACATATAAAATACAGGAGCAAACTATGTATTCAGATGGATAGGTACAACTTTGGTTTTATTTATACTGACTTGCACATATCCAAAGTAAAAAAGTCTTGTGTTTTTTGGGATAGATGGAATTGCATCAATGAAAAGCACAAAGATTAGAGCTAAAAATATTCTTTATCTACACTACCTACTTCTGTAATGCTTATCTCAGTGCTTCCATAAAATGGAAAAATACACCCCACCCCCCCACCCCCCCAATTAGGAAAGGAACATCTGGTCCATCATTGTGAAGAATCTTGAATTGCAGTGGCTTAACGCTTCCTCAATACAAATCTGGAATTGAGCAGGTGAATCTGTGTTTTAATAGAGAAATAAAAAGATTTCCTTGAGGGGCTTGCTGCTATGATATTACCAGTTTGAATATGTACTTTCAAAAGCATTCCTAAGCTTTAAGAAGGTCCTTGTCTTCAGAGGAAGGCTGCCTAAACAAGAACGTTGCTAGGTGTGTCTTCCCCAAGACAAATTCTCAGCCATTCTCAACTCCTCTTCCAGTTATTTCAAATTGTGTTCTCTTACCACCTATGCATACATCTGACAAAATGCCTGTATGGAGTGTATGTTGTTATATGGAGTGTTCTTAAGTAGCTCCCGAACTGTTTGGCAACCTGCTTTGATTTTTAGCAAAGCCTTACAAAGCTTTACTCCCTTGAGTATAAATCATTTTGGTTTTTGAACCAGTCTCCATAAAGCAGACTTAAAATCCTTACTGACAGAGAAGTTTGTTCCAGGAGCCCAGAAGTGGGATGTATAGTTGCAGAAATGTTACCTACTGGTCTCTACTGCTGACTCTTATGCGCATTTTTGGCTTGCTTTCTTCTTTCATGTATTCTGCTGAAGAAGTCTAGCTCTAAACTGTAGCTTGGGATCAGTAAAAACTCTGCAACTGCCTAAATCCACATAGATCAGTACATCCTCCCACACTGCTCCATCTCTGCCCAAAGGAACTTGCCCCAAAGAAGAGCAGTGGCCTTTATCCAGAAGTTCTGAATATGACAGTTATACAGTCACAGGGTGATCTTCCAGGGCATCATGCCCCACAAATAGTCAAAATGGATACCCAACTGAAAGAAAAAGGCATCCTTCAAGTAGCCTATGTCCTAATCTGCAAAGCAATATATAGACTAGCCGAAAACAATAGCTTCTACCTGCAGATGGAGGAGTTCAGCGATAAAAACAAAATCCTCCTGGGTTTTGAAATGCTATATAAAGGCTTATAAACCTAAACTATAACCCTTGGTTATCTTTCCAGTAGATAAGATTAGGCTCGGGCTATGAAGAGGCCTTACTTGTGTGATTTCTGACTTGTGGAATGTGTTTTGCTAACACTAATTCTCTTTAGAAACCAAGCATTTGAAAATATATTAGGTAAATAAAATGCATTGGACAAAAGCATTACAAGCAGTTTAGCAGTAGAGCTCAGTGAATGACTGTTCAGTGAGTGGTCATATAAACAAATTCACTTAATTTAGTCTCAGAATAAAAAACCTCCTTTCCTTTCCCTCTCCTTTCCTTCAGTCTTCCTCTTGGATATATTTCATCAAAACCTAAATGGAGTGCTTGTTTTCAGGCATCTTCTCTAAAAGTCAAGGAAACAAATGACACAGAGAAGAGAGGCTGCTGTGATACTAGTCTTGCCCAGAAACCAGTCACTTGGATAGGATCATTTACTCAAGAGGCTGGAGGAAACTGGTTCAGCTCTATTATCTGTACGAGGGAAGTGGATCCCAGCTGCTTCCCTGTTGAGGGAGTAGCACTGTGCTAACACTGGCTGCTGGGGTGGCTTGTTCTCAGTATCAAATGTTGAGGCTGCTCTGATTGAATAAAATGCTTAAATATTCACTGGATCAAAGCGTGGAATGTAAGGGTATGACCTCGCAGTGAGTGGCCTATCTACCATGCTACAGAGGCATCGCCCTCTTACCTCTGGGTGGTTCAGTGAATCTTTAATTAGTCTTACTCCTTAATTCAGGTATTATTTTTGCCCCCTCAAAAGTCTGCCTTTTGAACAATAATAATTTTTGATTGACTCACTAAAAAAACATTGTTGGTTGCATTTAATGGTCATATACACCAGTCTGTAACAATTCCTTCATAAATCATCACAGTGGTAAAGACTACATGTGGTTCAGATGCACCAGGCTGCCTCTCTCTGCTTAACAAAGTTCCCTCTGCATCTTTTGGATCGGAGACTGGGCGTCTTTCTAAATGACACACTGGAGTTCAGCAGTGGTTTTGAACCTGATGCAGGAATTGCTGAGTAAAATTTGGTGCCTGGTGTTAGACAGGTGGCTGGACTGACTGGTATTAATGGTCCTTTCTGGTCTTAAAACACAAGACTTAGAGACTGATTTAGCAGCATCAGTGAGCTCTAAACTGTGGTAGACCACAGTGTTGAATCTAATCACTCCAGGCACTGCTGCCAATTCCTGCCTGCCCAACACTGTTTGTAATGTCACTCCAAAAAGTATGTTCCATTGAACTTACAGGCCTTAAATTTGGCAGGGCAAACCATTCTGCCTCTGAAAAGCACTGTCACAAAACAAGCATTCCTATTAAATCCCTTTCAGTGTCTTCTCAACCCAAAAGAGTAATTCTGTATATGATTAAACTTAGAAGTAAATACAGCCAGTTGGGCTCCTGACAGCAGACATATTTCAAAATAAACCTGGCTTACACAGGCCTTGGCTAAAATATTAAGCCTTTATCTGTGGTCCACAATAACTAATCTTGTCAAATTGTTTGCTCTCTACCTTCTGTTTGGAAGATTATGAGCTAGCTCACCATTACTATTCACCTTGTGCCATCACTAGCAGCAGGAAAAGTGAGTGGTAAACACAGTTGGTCTATTTTGATGGCATTTCACCTGACTTTGCATTGATGTAGATTGCTAAACAGTACAGGATAATACAAAATCAGGACTTTTCATCTATGCTGGATTTAATGCCACCTTGTGAAAGGTATCGCTCCTTTGCTTTCGAATGCTTTCTCAGGACAGCTGACACTGATTGCCTAAAATAAACGAGTTTATGAGAAAGAAAAATAAACCCTGAAACAACTATGCTATAATCTCATCTGTATTTCAGTACGTTGAGATCTACAACATGCTCATCATACAGACCAGGCTCTTACTATTGGATGGACCATTCACATCTGAGCATGGCTGGTATTAAAGACTTAAAAAATTAACAACTGAGACAAAGGATATATTGGCATATTTAAGGCCAAATGATACTCATTAGATTATTTAATCAGATCACAGAATTTCACCTAATTACTCCAGCTTGAGTCCAACAGTTTATATGCCAATTTTATGCAAAGTTTACTACTTCTATTTGTGCAGGAAAAACCTTTTCTATATCTCCTTCCATAAGCTTGAATTACTTTTAGCACTGACACTTACTGTTTCCACGCATTTGGTGTCACAGCTGGTCTCTTTTTTAGGAGAAATCTTGACATCGAAGCCTACTCCTTACAGTGACAGCATTTACACAAAGTTTGTGCTGATATGAATAGGCAAGGGTCTCCTGGATTTTCTTGCCAAATACTTCCTGGAATTCTCTGTCACCTGCTTAGAAAAAGCTAGCAGTTTTACCTTATGCTAATATATCTTCCCCATAAAAAGTATTCTGCCATAGTATGTATTCATTTGAAGGGGGAAAAATATTACTTCCTATCAGCTCCTGATGAACACTAGTCCTGCCCTTTGGTAATGACATTTGGTATCATCAGAGTGCCACAAATCAATCACAGGTAAGCTTATTCTGTCTCTGAACTGTTTCCCACCTTCTTCTTAAGAGCAATACGATCTCAGAAAAGTGAATACTCTTTGCTTTGAATGCTCACAACATGGAGGGATGGTCAGAACTTTTAAGTAAAGTGTTTAAAAGGCAGACATCAGGTCTATTTTGCATTATGAGTATTATGTGGCAAAACAGCATACAGAGAAGTGAAACAGCTTGCTGAAGCTCAACCAACCAAGAAGACTGAAAAGCCCCACATGTTTAATTTTATGTGGTCTTGAGCTAAAGTGGGTTCCTCATGTGCACAAAAAAAGAAGTATCCTGCAGAATTAGAGCCTAAAATGGCTGGATACAGAGCCCTTCTCTCTCAGCTTCTCAATCTGTGCTCTGAACCATGTCAGCTGGTAACAACTAGCCAGTTTTCTTATTCTATATCCAGCTGAAACGTATTTCAGGAGACGGGAAAAGAACCTATTTTTTAGAGGATTTTGGTGTGTTCTAAATCCTCCTTCAAGAATATTTAAAAGCAATGTCAAAAATCGATTATCTAAAATAGTATTTCAAATCTGCTCAAAACAAACAGTTAGACAGGATTCCTCACAGGAAAAATATTCAGGATACAGGACCAGCAGATTGATGCACATTTATGGATCTGTAGAGAATGGGGTTACTAAGAGACTCTAACTTTAGAAGTATCTGTCTGAAACCACCACGTTACACCTTTCTGCACGTTTCAAACAAGCCTTCCTTGTAAGACCAGGTCTGAACCTCTCAGCTGCCTATTCCAAGCCAGTCTCACCTCTTTTGGGCATGTTCTGGTCAAGTCCTGTTTGCAATGAGTTTGTAAAATCGCAAATACTGATGTACTGCTCAAGCTGTTTCCCAAGTACATCCCATCAAAGCACAACTTTGGCAGACTCCTCTTGATATCATAAACAATAAAGACAACATGAGCTTTTTTCTTGATTCCACAAATATTTTACAAAACCCGATGCAGACTTGCTGGCTCTAGGCAGCTCTCAGTTACGTTCCACCTCCCTGAGGTGGTTCCACCCTCGTGACCAAAAGTAATCTGGAGCTTGTGGAGAGAAAATTCCTTCCTATATACCATCATCAAATCCCTCCACTTTACATTAAAAATAATTGTTTTTACACAGGTTTGATATATTTCAATAGATTTGCCTTCCTGGCATAATTGATGTGATATTGCCCAAGCTAGAACAACTTTTACATCACTGAGAGATCAAGTAACAATGGAAATGGGTTTGGATATAGAAGGAAAGCATTTAATTAAGCTGCCACTTGTGGTAAGTCCTTTGTAATGGGCTCAGACTGGTAGGTGAACTCCCCACCCTTCCTGTGAAATCCAGTGGTGCCCACAGACTTCTGATTTCAGGGCAACTCACACTTAGTCATACTTCTGAAAAGTATTTCCAGAAAAAATAAGAGCAGTCTTCCCTCAGTAGTGGAGTAACAAAACATCCATGGATGAAACATCCTCTCCACCTCTTAACGTTTGCAATATATTATAGACGGATGTTAGCAACACGAAGCTTGTCTATTATGATGTTGCGATAGGGTCCCCTATGCAGGGATAAAACCAGAAAAGATGCCTAACTGCTCATTTATACACAAAAAAGTGTTTTTAAAATACCAGTTGAGACTTAGCATCACAGACCAAAGTGCATTCTACACATGCGTAATGCTCCTTAAGATACTACATAGGTTTTTTACTAAATTGGCAGCCATTTCAGGGCATTAAGGTAAAAACAAGCCTTCCCACTTCCAAGCTCCAGGAACTTCTCTCCAGTAGCCGGCAGACAGACAGTCTCCAACTGTCTCCTGCACCATTCTAGCCAGACATGTTCACATGAGATTTTTTTTCACTGGCCTTCTGGGCCTATTTTGCTCCATGTTCCTGCCATCCAACTGGGAATGAACTTCTCCTCCTGCTCCTGGGAGGTGAGCAAATTCCCAAGCAAGGCTGACTCAGGAGAGAAGCAGTGGACCTTCAGCTCATTTTGAGGATGGTTTTAATTCTTCTGAACTGGTGAGCTTGCAGACTCAGGCCTTGGTGGCAATTCTGCCTGGAGGTGACATGAATGGGACTGATTGTAGGAGAAAAACTTTTTAATTTCTGCTGATGAAAGCACAAAAATTTGGCTTTACATCAACAGTCACTAAATCCTTCAAAAGCATAGAGTAAAATATTTTCCTCAGTGTTTAAAATTGGAGATCTGTGAAACATCTTTTGTATTGAGTTCACCTCTTAGATATCCCTTTTGTCAGATGTAGATGTGCATGTTACATCCTTCATATAATTTATGATTATCTTATCCAAGACTGAGGTGATAGAAATGGATATATTATGAGGCACAGAATGAAGTGCTAAATACAGTAATTTTATTATACACATCTCCAATACCTGCAGTGTCTTCCATTCAAAGGCTGAATTCTGACACTTTCTATGAGCAAAAATTCCGTAATCTGAAGCTGAAATGACAAAATTTGGTCCAAAAGATTTATGCCTTCCAACAACTCAGTGTTTAGATCTATATCCTTATACCCACATCACATACAGCAAAAATGTAGTATAGGAAAGCTGAGCAACTTGTCAATAAAACAGCAGTGGCAATGATGGGGTTAAAGCTGGTTTTAGCTCTCATACTTACAAATACAATTGATGCTGTCTTTCTACAAAATCTTGTTAAAAAAATTAAAAGTCTTGTGGAAAAACCTGGCTATTAATTAGTGACTCAGTATTAGATTAGAAACATGAACTGTGATTTTTTCCTTGGAGAACTAGTCCCTGCTTCAGTAAAGGTAACCTTAATTTTAAGCAGTGGAAAAATTTAAATGATTTTAAGTTTGCTTAAAATTAAACACCTTGCTGGCCTAGTCAGTTATTTCTATTTGTTGCCGTAAAGAACTGTTCCAGCAATTCTCTAAAAGATTATACGTAATTCAGAAGCTTCAGAAAGTTTGGGCTTTCTTTTTGAGCTTCTGCACATACATTTACAGTCTTCAATCTTTTGCATATGTTAAGAAACAGTATGAGTATTAACAGAAAGAACCGCAAATTTATTTTTATTCCTTCAGCCAAGCCACAAATAAATGACTCTTGCAAACAAACCAAATACTATTTAGTAACGGCAATGTAAATGCCATGGACTTATTTTATTTGGATATAAAATATTAAAGTAAATGATTATTTGCTGTGACACTTGTTTTATCATCTTGGAAAAAAAAGCAAGTCTGAGAAAAAGTTTTCTTGCTGTTCCTCAAGGATCACTCAATCTGCTGTTCAAAGTTATTTAATAATTTGTCATAGAATGGTTAACTATAAGCTTACAAATACTGTGTCAGCATGCTTCTTCCTATTGGGCAAACAACTTCAAAATCTAATTTGTTTGTGTTATTGGTCTTACTAAATATTAGTCTTTGCAAGTCTGGTTTACGCCATTGATGTTAACTATGCCAACATTCTGATTTTGTTCTGAAGTATTCCACAACAAGCTGATATTATACAATACAAGCCCAAGAGCTAGCTGATCCAGTTTACTGAGTATACTTAGTGTATTTTGCTACTGATAAATCAATAAAACCATGTTGTAATCTACAAACTTCCATCTCTGTGAAGCAGCTATAAGCAAACTGTAAATGAACACACAGGTCAAAAACTGGGATGCTGTGATTATGTTGACTCTGAAAACATTTGACTTTCATAGAATACATTTTAGTGTTTGAGAGAACGAACTTTCAGCACTGCTTATATTTTCGTGAAAGGCTGAGATGATAAATATTCAAATGACGATAAATATTTGTGTTTATATTGTAACTACCCATACTTTAAGAAAACAATATCTGCACTGCAATCCACAATTTACAGAGGTTAAGTAAATGTAAACCATAACTACAAGAAGAAAATAAATACTTGACTAAGACGGTATGCTCAGTTTTGCATTCTTCATCCACATGAAACTCCCTGCAGTCAATGGGTATTTCGGATGTGTAAGGAATGCAGGAAAGGCTTACCTGTCATTCCCTTTGGTTGGGATTTTTTGTCTTCATTCTGTTACGTACACCACTGAACGTAATCCTGGCATTGATCATAAACCGTCAGATGCTAAAGGCCTCCCTATAATTTATGACAACCAAAATATCCATGAGAAGGATATGCCATAATCTGCTCTGGCAATATAACACATTATAACTGTATGAGACTGTTGGTACTGATATCACAAACTGCTCTATTAAGGGCCATCTTCAAATGAAAAGGAGACTTCAGAGGATATTATGAATCATTAGTACTACAAAGGGTCTCAGCTGCAGTAATTCTGAACATCACCAAATCTGTCGTTCAGGACTCTGGTATTGGGAATGGGATCTGCAGCTCCACAGGTACTCTGGACCGGCACATTCCTGCTCCAGACTGCACAGAGAGCACAGCAGCACCTTGGCATGGGATTTGCAACAACTAGTTTAAGAAGAAGGGTGCTCCTAAACTAGCCAAATAGTGGGTTTTGGTTTGGTTTTTTTTTTTTTAAATCTCAGCCCCTTGCTTTAAGTGTCTTGCTCCAAGCTGTCCAGAGGTCCTCAAGCTGCCCTTCTCTAAAACTAACCTGAGGCCACTTGTTTCTTTTAAGATGACAAAGATAACAGCAATGCTACCACTCCTCCTTTTAAAAACAAGTATAACAAATTATTCTGACTCTCAGCTAGAGCATTCAGCCAAGCTAAGGAAAACTTGGTTTTAACCCACATCTGTCACTTCTCAGGAGAGCAGTACACTCCAGGGCTGAAGAGTCTTCTCTAATTGTCTTTCTGAAGCTATGAATTTCTACAGAAGAAACATCTGAAATGTTATTAAACAGTGATTCTGTGGGTGGTGATGGAGGGCACTCACCTGGAAAATGGGAGATGGGTGTTCTGATACTGGCTCTGTATTTATGTTCAACAGGCATTGGATAAAACTGAGAAAAGCCCTAAAGGAAAGTGTCAGAACCAGGTCTCCCTTCTTGGAGGTGAGTAGCCTACACTGCTCTCTGATCTGAGAAGCCTGCATTATTTTCTGCTGTGTGGTACTCCTTCAAGGCAAGGAATACAGAGCATCCAGACCAAGCCTGCATGGCTAAAACATCCCTCTGAGATACAAGAGATATGAACCAGGATCTCCTCTGATGGAGAAGGAAACTCAGCTCTATTCTGTCTCACCCCAGAGGAGTACCCCTGCTCCCAAACAACCACTTAGAAAATGGGTGGGGGTGCACAGATGCCGAGGAAGTTTTTGAAAGAAAATGTCTGAGGTCATGCTGTTCCGCACGGATCTCAGTGCAACGAGTGTGCATCACTCTGGTTCAGCACGTGCTTCTCCATTGGGTCTCCAAGGAATCCAGGCAGAAAAGACAAAAAGTCGATTGTTTTGTATTTTTTTTGTACAGTCAAAAGTTTTCTGCTTGTGCTAACCCAAGTCCTCTCCTCTTTGGGCCGGGAGGTTATTAGTATTAGTGGTACTGAGTTATCAGGCACCCCCTCCATCACAGCCTGCAAATTTTACCTGGACAGTAACATGGAGTACGCAATTCAAAAATTGGGAAGTGAAGTGTCATCCAATGAAGAGAATATAATCCAATGCGGAAAATACATTTCATTACAGCTTTGCAAAAGTGATATATTTCCTTTTGTACAGCACAAATAATACGTTAGCCTTACCAAGGGAAACAAGATCTTCCTAGTGATACAGAAATGCGGTATACCTACAACAGCCCGAAGAATATGCCACCAGTGACTGAATTTGTTCAGCTCACCTTAGATTTGAATACTAGTTCAATATTTTATTTCCTCCAGACCCAGAAAATTTATTTCACTCTAGATGTTGAATTTCTCTGAGGCTGCACATAACCTCACTGGCCTACTCAATTCTTTTATTGCAACAAACAGGTATCTCTACAAGACTTTTTAATTCATCATTTCACCATGCATATTAGTGCAGTCTGAGGGGAATTTTTCTGAGAGGAGTCACTGGCGTTAGTGCAGAATTCCAAGTATTTAAATAAATTCTGACCCTACTATGTACTGCTTTCGGTTAGATCACACATGACTTTCTTCACACATTTCAATTACTCTTAATTCCTCACTGAATTCCTAAAGCAGACTACTTCCAAGCCCATTGCCCCTAAATCCAATAAATTCACACTGCCTGTTATTGCTACTCTAGTTAACAGTAATATTTTCGTATATGATATGATGTGATTGTTACTAGATTTTGTGTTTCAGACTTTCTCATGTTCCTATTCATGTCTTGCATGCCAAAGAAATTTTGCATCAGCTCTGCTGCACTCTACAGAATTCTTCGGGGTATGTGGTAGTTTTGCGTGTCTGGGAATCTTCCATCTGGCTAGTGTGGGTTTCCTAAACACCATAAAACCCCGCCCGTGGAGATTGTGTATCTCTTATGGGCCCCATGGAGCTTATAATCTGCTTTTAATCATTGCATGAGGCAGACAACACAGTCCTCATCAAGCAGTTTTTTCCATGTTTAATCTCCTTTAATAACTTTTGATCCAGTTCTGAAAGTCCAGAACTATTGCTGATTTTCATTGGTATCTTAGACTGCCACAAGAGTCGTCTTCCTCAGCTCCCCATTTCCTTCCATACAAACTCTCATAACCATTCACTTCTGTGGCTTGCTAAAACAAGTAAAAGATTCTTAGTACTTTGCCCTCACTTGCTCATCTTTTGAATGTACCCACCAGCATCTGTTTCTCAGTAAACTACAGGTCATATCCTTAACTGGGACAAATGAATGCAACTCAGTGCGACAGAACTCAGTGTGACTGAGCTAAGTCGATTTGCTGTAACTAAGAAACTAGCTCTACATCTACATTTTTCAACAAGTCACCAGAACTTACTTTACATTTCAAAATACCAGCACCAATTAAATTATTCCCTATATGATATTAAAAGATTACCAACTATTCAGTCCCAGCAGAACTTCACAGCGGCAGGCAGCACAGTGGTTTTCATTAAAAGCAAAATCACTTTTGACATCTACTAAATTATTTAGTGACACAAACCAGTGAAACTATTAATATCTATGAAGCTGTACTCCTAGCCTCCAGTAGTTAACGTGTTGATCTGACATTCAGCAGAATACAGTTTTGAAAGTAAAAAACAAACAAACAAACCAGTCTAGTTTAATAAGGAAGTCTGAACATCTAAATGTAACATCTTAACAAAGTAAGAAATCAAATGATATTTATTGTTTTGAAAGATGAAAATTAAAGGAACGTATCTCTCAAATTTAAAATAAAGCCAAGCGAGTTCTCTAACATTTGGTGGTTCCTCCAAAACAAATAGCTTTAAGTCCCGGTGAATGTACAACTTGTTTCTTTTGTGCAGTGCTTCTGCCTGCAATTTCTAATTAACTAGCTCCATTCTTACCTACAACGAGTGACTGAACGCATACAAGCTACAATGTATACTTCAACTAAATATCTGTAGGTGTGATTTTAAAAGGGAGATAACTAGTTAACAACATTTGCATGTTGCAAAGAGGCTAAATTAGTATAATAATTCAGAAATCTTGCTTTTAGCCTGTTCCCTGCATAGCTGTGCTGTACTGAATACAATCTGCACACTAAAGATATCATGTTTGCAGTTAAAAATCTCCAGAGACTTTAGACCCATACATAAAGATACTAATTTCACTCTTTTCCGAGACACTGACCTGTATCCTCATTTAAAAATGAACACCACATCTTTATGTTATTAAATCTTTGTTTTGATCTATTAGTATTCGCCCAAGTGCCATTTTATACAAGCTCGCACTGAATAGGCAAGGCTGGAGGTAACCATCTGCAGCTTTAGAGTCTGCGTTTGAATTGATGAAAAGAGCTTTGTGTTTTCATTGCCAAGTTTGATTCTTCCAGTCATTAGACATTCCCCTCAGATCGCATCAATGAAGCAGACTCTCTTACACCCATGTGTTAAATTCTCTTCTCCTCATGGTTTCCTTTGCCAGCTATACTCCAGAAAAACTACTGGGTCTTAGCCACATTCTTCTCACAGCTGTGTTAAAAAAGAGCATCAGAGCGTCTTCCCAAAATCCATATGTGTATCTGGTCAGTCCCCTGTCAGAGGGTCACCTCACATTGTGGTGTGATTATTCAAATATTCATTCTTGTTCTTGAACTGCACTGCTCAGATCATTCTGGGAAAGATTAGACCCTCCAGCCAGCACTGGAGAACGTCTTGGACGTTGATGTGAAACACACACAGCTCCCGTACTCGGAAGGCAGATTAGTTTGACTTGCACAAGAGGGGCACTCTAACAACCTAATAAATGCTTGCTTCTTATTTCTTTCCATTTTTTTGTATTCTTTTCAACTATGTCAAATGCTGGTAAGAACTGTTTGCTTTTGTTGTGTCATCGATCGACTTATTTATCAGCATCAGCTAAGAAACTAATTGAACAACTACAAAAGCAGAGAAAGCATGTTCAGAAACGCTGCAGGGAAATCCAGGACTACTCAAAAAAAGGGTGTGTTCCAGTAACAATGAAAGTTAGGTGGCCAAAAAAATCACACCTTAAGAGGTAAAGCAAATGTTATTAAGGGTAGTATTTCTTTTACGAGCGATAGTAATTTCCTTTGATAAAACTATCTGCTTATTCAGAAGATTGCTTAGTTTTCTTATGTATTCAATCCACTGAAATATTTTATCCAAATCTGTAACTCTCCTGACTTCCTCCTTAAAAGAAATAAACCCCAAATCGAGAGAAAAGGTCTCTTTAATAAACGGTTAAGGACAAATGAAGTAATAATTTCTGTTTTAGATTTGCTTTGTTCATAGTCAGAACTACCTCGACAAAGTGCACAAGCAGCATGTTTCTCACCATTTATGCTTATTTTCATACCTGTATATTTTAGCATTGCACTACTACTTATTGGATTTGTGTTTACTTTTAGAGGATTACATAGAAATTCTACACGTGCACCCTCCGCTGCCACCTTATACAGCTATGTAAGTGTGCAAGCGGGACTGCTCACATGCAGAGTGCTACACTTTACTGAGCTAGAATCATTAATTTGTGAGAAAAAATAGAAGCCCTCAACAGACAAATTGCATTAAAATTCACTCCAGCTGCAAAGCTGTTGCAGAAGAACAGAACATTTCCTGGAAAAAACACATCAAAAGTGGCCTCAACCTTTACTGATAATTGGCTAATATTGATTTGGTATTACATTATAACCTCCTCTGATCTCACTGACATCAGTAGCCACTCCTCAATCCCAGAGGTTCCAGCAGGAAGGACAGTTTTAAAATGTCTTGCTTCCTCTGCTGGCAGAGGCATTAATTAATTCACAGGCTTTTCCAGCCACCTTCTCCAGGTCAGCCCCATTTCCCCGCTGGGGCTGCACCAGCTGGCTCCTGGCTTCTCTGGCAGGACAAACTTGCAGGGGGCCTGTGGCACTGTGCCAACACTCCTGGTGAATTCTGCACCGCTGTCCTAATTCTTTGTTTGTAACCATGAATTAGAAACATTAATTAAATATAGAAAACCATAGTCATAGCCGTTCTACAGAGTATAGGCTAAAAATATTAAGTATCGCACAGATCATCATAATTTCCGATTGAATAAGTAGGTACTGCGTATGTATGCGTATACATGTATTTATTTACATACGCCACACAGTTAAAATGTGTATTTGCTTTATAAACTAGAAAAGTGCTCTCTTAAAAGTCTAATGTGTGTCTTGTTAATGTTTCAAAATCAAAATAGATTCAAACAAATGCTGCTAAATCTGTGTGGTCACTCTCTGAACATCATTTTCTGTTGCACACCACCACCCCTGCTAGGATGGCGAATCACCTTCACAGGCAAGAGCACACAGTTGCAATTTATTACTCACACTGCAGAGAGTCAAAGTGAGATGTTCACCCTACTTCAGTACAAACAGAATTTTACTATATCCAAGTTCACTATAAGCAGATTCCAACATATCCCCCTTCTGGTTCACAGCTGCTGTTTCATGTGGGATAGGATCCAGAAATTTTTTAGATGCTTTGTGTCCTGACGGAAAACACAGGACCACTATTCTGACTTGGATCTCATGTTTAGAAAGCAACAATTGCAGGTGGGTACACAAATGGCTGACATGATGGCAATGCTGTGAAGAAATTACATCTCTATTTCAAGCTCTGCATATGATGCTGAATGCAAACACTGACATTTTTAAGAATATTAAAAAATTCTTTAGTGTTGCCAGAGAACAGATTAGCAAAGGCATAGTAAACGCCAGTAAATTACACGGTACAAAGATACAAAGTCCATCCTTTTTCAACATTATTTTAACTGTTTTAATTATTTTAATTATGTTCTTTCTTAATGAAGCTCATAATTATTTTCCTCTTCTGATTTTAAACTGTTGCTACATTATTTAGATATTTTACTGAATAATACTGAGAAACAACTTTATATAGCTGCCAAAAATACTTCCCTCATATGTCAGAATTCAATTTTACTTAAGCATTTAAAAGAAGTCAAGAAAACAGATGGTTTAGAACCCTATTTAGGCTATGAATCGTAGTGTCACATTTTAAATTACAATAAGCATCCTCTTAAGACAGTGCTAATAATTAATACTACTGTAATTAATACCAAGAAGCCTTTCAGTTGACAGGTTTATAAATTGTCAGTTCCTTTTTGAAATGTAGAACATCCTGCATCTTTGAAATAAAAAACTAAGCTAACAAATGAGTTCCTGCCTAATTGCCAAACACTGATTTGTATGAAGCGGTTGAGGTTACAAAGAAATTGGGAATTCTCAGCCTGGTTTCCCTGCTGATGAGTACGAACTGTCTGTGTAGCTCTCCCAGAGGTGTCAGAGGAATCTCTATAGTGTCACACAAGGGTTCTTAGCTCAAAGTAAACACACTTTCCACAAACTCAGCTGCTTAATCTGTTTGCAGGTTGAATTATAAGATGGGGGTGGATGACTCCGGGTGCTGGGAAGACGCACAGAGCATTTCCACAGTTTCTCGGTAAAAAGGGCATGCTATTGTCGTCAAAAGACTTCACCCAATTGTTTAATTTTGCTATAGGCTCAGTGGTCTGATCTTAGCAATAATGAAAACTAACCTGACCAAAATTTTCCCAAGTAGTCGAGCATCTTAAATTGTGTAAATTCTTTTCACTGTACCAGTGCATCACCACCACTTTAATTCAGGTTGTGGCTGCACTTCTACACTAGCCATCGTGGTTACATGGGATTAAACAAGACTGTTTCACTAAAAGAACCACCCCAAACCAAAAAACAACCTTCACTCAAATATCTATGGTTAGTAAATGTGTATAAATAAAATGCAATGAAATAACAACGTTAAACAATGTGCAGAAAGGTTTAACCAATATTCTCTTTAACATGCTGTAATTATTTTTGGTAGGTTTATTTTTATCAAGCATGCACCTGCTGAAGTTTCAAATATATCGTAGTGTTCAGAATAAAGACTTGAATGATTCTCAAACAACCACTGGAGCTTTTGGAGACATGACTGAAAATATGTATTTTCATATATATCTATCTTAACTATATTTTATGTAGTTACAAATAAATTAAAAATATAAAAATATAATTTCTTTATCTTTTTAATAGGAGAACTCAGCATGTATTTTTTTAACCAGGAAGAACTCTTGTTAGGTCCTTGCAATATATTATAAGCCAATTTCTGGCTACTCTGGAAATATGCTGCAGACATTGAAGACAAACATGGGAAGACGGGAGAATTTGCATCAGTTCAGCATCGACCACCTTGGAAGGGCGAGAGAGGGGTATTTTGCAGCTGATGAATGTAATGCAGAGATGAGAAGTGCCAGACTGTGAAGAGGCTCTGCCTACACGTTTGCCTACGTCCCAGCAATCAGACTTTCAAAGGCTTATGTGCTAGTAATAACAAACATGACAATAAGGACTTCAGTAGAAATGAACTTTAGGTTTTGGAGTTCAGTAACCTTTTAACAGGGAATCTTATGATGGGAAAGAGAATACAATCCCCGTTCACCGACTCAGAGACTTCCTGTTGGTTTCAGTGAGATTTCGAAGCCACCCCTGAACAACCCCACCAGCATTTACCGCGGCATGAAACCTACCAGATGTGTAACAGACCAAAAATGAAAACCTTAATATTCTAACATGCAATCATAAAGCAAATACCCTGTTGCCATTGGATTGCCATGGGGTAAAAAGACAGTGAAAACCATTCACAGGAGATGGAAACACTTTCTCTGTGCCTTGCACATGTAGAAAGCAGTTTCCATAACAGTAATGACAGGCACACTGACTTGCGTAATACTGTAAAACTGTTAACATGATCGGCTTCACACTGAGTAGGTAATGAGCTGAACGGCGGACAAAGAAGGAATTGTTTTAAAGGACTTTTTCTGAGTACCGCCACACTTTCAGTCATCGACAAAATACCAAAAGAAACATCATTTCATTTGGTTTTCAACTGCACTTTTTCTTGAAAGAAGGCAAGTGACTTACTTCTGAACTTTTTCATTGGCCTCCTGTGAAGCCTCCAGGGCTTTCTGGAGCTTCAGCTCCGTGTCCTTTTGCTCTGACCGAGCTTGCTGCAGCTGAGCTGCCAGATCTTCAATCTGGCGATAGGTAAGGGTCACAACACCCTCCCTGCCTTGCAGTTCTCCTTCAGAAGTATGGTTAAGCTCGTCCTTCAGACTCATTCCTTCAGACAAAGATTTGTATAAGCTGGGAAAACAAAATCATACGTGTTATTAAGTTTCAGTCTAAGGCTGAGCTGCAAGAACACTACACTCAGTTTAATTAATATTTTTAATATTACCATATACGGATCCACACGCACTAATAACAAAACAAGTTTTATTTCAAAAGTGACAGAGAACAAAAAGAACATCCTGTTTCCACAAGGCTCTTCTAGAAGTATGTAACAACTACCAGAATTTTAAAAAGTCAAAACACTATTCAACAAAAACTGAAAAGGCAGTATTTTTCAGCTGTATCATCTTCCTGATCACCTTTGAGCTGCAGCAAAAAGTTGTTAGTGTGATTTACATGAAGTTGAATTAATCAGTGTAAGTTACTGACATCTTATTAACTCGTGTTACACAGGACTCTCTTTTAGCAAGCAGATTCACCAACTACAGGGGGTTTATTTGCAAAACTGCAGATTTTTCAATATAATGAAAGGAATAAAAATGCTACAATGCAAAAATTAAAATAATTAAAGCAGCAGGATTACTTAGAAATATGGATGATTTGCAAGTTAACCAATTCTAAAGGTCTTTTGTCAATATTTTTGTGAGAGGAAACTTAAAATATTACTTGATGCTGCTTTAAATAAGCTAGTAACACCTGTACTAGAATATACTGCGCCTTAAATAGCCTCTCTATAGTAGACAGGGATAGGTAACCTAGTGTCCTCAAGCATAATTTCTTGCAAGGTCCTCTCTGACCCACTGTTTTGGCTTCACTCAGGCAAAAAGTAGACATGTTTACCATCTATTTCACACTGAAGGGCCATGAATGTATATTCAACCCATTCAGTTTTATACATGTTTTTCAGGTATATTCATAGAGATACCAAATCATAGAGCACAAAAATAATACCCTTTCATTGTACAAACCAGAATACAGTACTACATGCTTTGTGTTTGCGTGCCAGAAACTTCTGAACAAATCAAAGGGAGATCAGAAATTAAAAATGAATATGAATAGGGTTTTAAGGCAATAGATTCATGAAGCTAAAAGAAATAAATACGCCTGGATCGGCTAACAATAGCTATGGATAATAAGCAAAAAGAACGATATTAGACAGACAGGTTGCCTATAAATAATGAGAAGAAATTGGAAAAAGGAGAATAAAGATGATGGTGCATCAGGTGAAAAATTCTCAATGAAGTCTGTTGACTGTGGAATTATTTCCCAAGGAATCAGTAGGTAGCCAGCTGCTTGAGTTATTAAAGTGCAGTGGTAGAAATCACATTAATAGCTGATTACTGGGGGAGGAGCCTGCACCAGCAAGCTCTCCATGGAATTATGATTGCTTCCCATGTCTTCATAGCCATAATTCATTGGTGAATTCTACACCAGTGGAAAATGACACTGGTAGTAGAAGAAATTAATGGAAGACATTTTTAACAAAAGTGATGGCAACAGGATATCATAGTGTGCAGTGCTTTTAAATAAATAATTGAAGTAATCTCAAAACAACTTCATGAATATCAGAAGCTGTTCCTGTATTGATGAATAGGACTCGAGACCATCCCTCTGACTGATGACCATGCAAATATCAAACATTATTTCAGTGTGGATTTCTAGTAGCAGCGCGCACTGATTACAATACTCAAAACGCAGTCTGCATGACAGCTGCTAGCATGCAATAGCATATTTTCTTCCTTTCCAGTTTATTAAGGTGTTTGTATGGAAAACACCCTTTGTTCCAACAGCCCATAGAGGAAAATCATATACAAACTAAAATATAATATACATGGACAAGCAAAATGTGGATGAACTAACAGAAATCCAGGAGCTAAAAGGTCAGAGAGTTGATATATCATTACGCCTACTACCTGCAGTTGTCTGAAAATAATGTGAAGAACCTTTTCAATTAAATGAAGACATATTGAAAATATAAATATTTATAAAGGGACATTAAAATCCCTAGAACAGACTCATTAAAAATAAAATTACTTTAACAGTTGCACATAAAATTTACTGACTGAAGTTCCACTATGGTCGAGCATTGATCACCATGGAAAAATACAAAGGTATGCAAATAATGCTGAAAGCAGGTTACTGAAATACCACTGCTGCCTGCTTCTTAAACACCTAGCAAGATTAAAAGAAAAAAACAGACAGATGAGAAGCTAAACTGTTCAGTGACTATATGGGTCCCTGATTAAAAAAAAAAAAGAGGATAGCCTAAATATTCGAACTTGTTCACACCAGCGGAGAGTTTTTTTTCCAGAACATATGAAAAATATAGTCATTTACTTAGATTCTAAAATACTGGCCCTGTGTGGTGACAACGAGGCTTCTTCTCAAAGACTGGCCATGAACAATACAGTATGCAATACACTATCACATGTTTTAACTCATAATGATTGCATCTGAGTGATCAATAGATTATGACATGTATATATTTTGTAGCCAGTGTGATTCCTCCAGATAAAGGCACTGTGGTTGATAGATCTTTTAAATTTTTTTTTTCAAAAGCATGCAATTGCCAGATTTCCATCAATATGTGCTTTGCTAAAATACTTTTATTTAGTCCCTTTTGATACTTACTAATTTGAAATTCCTTCATTAATGTCCCGAAGATTATTTCTTCAAAGAATATTGATGCTATAAATAAAAAATAAATGGGAGTTCTAGGCCTGAAGAATGGGTCACAGAAGCATTCAGACAGTTCCTTGATTTAAGTAATTCACGTGTTCTTTATAGTAAGCCTTTTGCTTTACTATGGCAGCACGGCCCCCTTCTTGCTCCAGCTTGGGTCTGAGAGCTTCAAGGGCCCAACTTAACTGTGTCCAGGCAGAAGAAAAAGTCACATACATGTCACTTACGCAGCTCCTGCAGATAGCAAAAGGTTTCCTCAGCCCTCAAAGTCAGAGTGGCTTCAAGCCTGCTAAAAAATTTCACCAGTTGTAACTGCTCCCAGAAGGACTTGACTTTGGCTGAAAATCAACTGTATGAAGTGCTGCTCTTATAACACTTCTCTCCTTGCCAGGCATACTTTTGCTGCAAGGTGGGAAATGATTTTCCACCTGAAGCAATTACTGAACAACACAGAGAAACCTTCCACCTAAAGAAAGAAAAAAAACCCAGCAAAAAACAAACATTCCCTATCCGTCCCCTCCTTCCTCCCCCACCCCAGTGATAAACATAGCCAATGTTCCCAAAGGCATGTAGGTCTGACCTTGGTTTTCACCACAAATGTTTCTGACACTCAAGTTCTGGAGACCTCTCAGACCTCAGCCTGCGCTCAGGATGGCTTTGAAGAGGGTCCCTTCATACCGCCGAGTGCGCTCAAGGGTCAGGCAGCACTGATACCTTGAAAATACTACCTCAAAGGGTCTCTTAGGAAACACTGCAATAAGACGATATTAAAAAAATCCCCATAAGACCTAGAAGGACTTTGACGTTTTGCTCTAAAGTGGAGGATATAAAATGGTCAAGTTTGCACTACATGTGAGTCAGGAGCCTGACAGCTGGTAGACTGGTAACTAGATGGCATTGCCCTACCAAAGACAAATATTTTACTAGCCTTCCTTCATCTGCAATTACATGAGTTAAGAGGATGGTGTTTTCTCTTCAGTACAACCACCCAAACACCTCTCACTAATTTAACCGAAGGCAGCAGCTGTGTTAGACTGTGGCGCACAGGCCACAGAACACGTTACAACAGTAGCGCGTGTTGCGCGTAATGCACAGTATGTCCTTTGCACTGCCACAGTCCATCACAGAGTGTCGCTCTCTCGTGTGGCGTGTACCCACGCGTTGTCAGTCTAGGATGAGCTGAGGCATCCTCTTTCTTTTCTAGCCTCTCACCAAATCCAATGATAAGCACTCATTGAACAGAGCCCACCGCTGAATTTCTTCTCTGTGGTGGTTGGTGATATAACCTCAGGATTTTACAGGATAACGTATTGACAGATTAGCACTGATCATGCATGTCCATACCATCCAAACTCAATTACATGTGAATAGTGAGCAATGGGTTGAGTTTCAGCCTTCTCTCCTGAAACAATCTAGAGAAACCTGCGACCTGTATAAGGGTCCAAACAGTCTGGATACTAGATGATTCAAGCACAGGTTCATGATCTACGGTGAAAGCTTGAAATGACTATCATCCACCTTAAAACTTCCGTTTTTCAACAAACACTTTTTTCCTCCTTGGGCCTCAGTCTCCTAGTCTTTAAAAAAGAGCAATCACAATACTACCTTTGCAAGGTGCTCTGAGCTTTGCTACTGAAAAGAGACCCATCACTGTTGAAAGAGCTAAGTTAGATGCAGCACAGTCTGAATTTAGGACAAAACTAAACCCAGACAGTCTTCTGATGATGCCAAGCAGCAAACATTTTCTTTTGGGCCTCACTTTCACTCTCCTGGACCACTGCAGTACCCACGCCATTCCCCTGTGACTAGCTTGGGAGAGGTAGTAAGGACATGGGGCATATGATTTAATCATCTGAGCCTTTCTTGAAGTTGAAGGACTGCTGAGACTTGCTCTCAACCAGAAATAATCGGAAATCATATGTCCATTACAAACCCTTCATTTATGGAGTTGCACAGTAATCAAATGTCTCCAGTTCACTTTATGCAGCCACTGGGCAAATCGCTCAGATAGCACAGCCTCACATGACAGCGATACACACACGACATCCAGCACCACTGATCAATCCTCACATTCACCACATGATCAAATGGTCCAGAACCCCCATAAAATAGTTTCTGGATTAATAAAGTTTGGTCAAAACAGAGCAAAACATACATGATACCGATGAGTAGAAGGAAGCGTTTTTGAGATTTTTGCAGCTGTGGTACTATCTATCCTCTTCAGCTAGATCCACAGACCCACAGTTGATAGCTTGTAGTTAAGAAATCCACCTGAATTTCCTGAGCACATGATGCACCTAGAGCTGGGATCTCTGCTACCTCTAATTGATTAATTAGAGTCTGCAAGATGATAATTTAGCATTAGCTTTTTTCACACATACATCAACTCTCAGATATAGTGCATCTGAGTTTACAGAAGAGACTACTGTAGATTTTATGCTTTAACCCTGAATATTACTTGATACATGTTGACATTAATTACACATCTTCACGGTTCCACAATGTACCTGTGTTAATTGCAAGACACAGATTCACAGGCTCTCAAATTTCTTCCACAAATGTTTTCAGTACAACAGCAACTATTGTGGATGCTCTTCACAGTTTTACTAGACTACATGTTATTCCCAGAACCAAGGTTGCTGTAAAATGTTCCTGTCATGTTTTGACAGAGAACTGGCTGTGTTAGCATATTCTAACCTAAGCATTCACAGAGTACAACTATCCAGCCCTGAAGGTTTGCTTCTAAGTAAAATTAATCTGAAATTTTAAAAATAATTTTATTTTGTAGGGTGTTTACTTTATCATACTAGAAGTTACAAGAAAGAATTTTGCTATCTTCTATCTGTTCTTTATTGCCAATTCATATGATTTGGCCATTCCTCAATATTTGCCAATGGCTTTAGTTAACAAAATAACTTTAACTTAGTATTTGTAATACTGCAGTTATTCCCTACAGTAATAGATTGTTTAGGTTACACTGCAAATACAGAGGGAACCTTATCTATTAATCGAAGACAGAACTGGCATCAAATCATCAAGAGTGACCTCAGTATTTGAATACAAAGGATATTTAAGATGATGCCAGCAACTCCACGTTTTACCATGTATCACAAAACTCTGGCCACTTTCCCCGGGAAGCGCGAGCATCGTCGCAGGGGCAGAGCAGATCCTGGCTCTGCCATGGGCAGTGGGCAGGCAGGAGGGGCATGGCTGGCTCAAAGACAAGAGGTGTTTTCACCTTCCCGGTCCCCGGGCTGAACCGGCAGCCCCTGCGCCTCTCCGCCAGCTGCTGGAGGCCACTTGCTTGACATGGATCACTGAAGGGGTGTGTACATGGGTGGTGTAGAGCCAGTGACTCTGGCTGCGGCCCAGCAGGGAAATTGCCTACGTCAGGGATTTGCAGAAACACAATCTTGGTGGAAAAGAGACGGAGGATCTTGTCCTAAAGGTCATAGCAGCTTATTTTTTATATATCTGGTTGGGTGCTAAAATAATAGAGCTGGTGGTATACCAACGAACAGAGGTAGAAAATAGATGCAGCATGTATTACCTTTTTCCTTTTTTTGATGATCCTTGCCAAAAGCTTCATTCTGAACACCGTCTCTTACATGGAAACCAGGGTATTATGGCATAAATGAACATCAGGCCTTTTGAGCAGGCATTTCAGAATCAGCTCCTACAGCTACACACACCTACCTGGTGTGGTCTGCCTGGTCTGGACTGCAACCCCTTCAGCTCCCACGGACTTGACAGTACCCGGTAAATTGCTGGCTTGAACCTTTACTCTCCAAAATGCCACCCATGGAAATCTTCCTTGATGACAAAGAATGTGCACAATCAAGAGTCAGGCTTTTCTGCCAGGATTTTTAAATGACATCTCCTGTCACCCTAGTTTGAATTTAGATTTGCCTGCATAACTAACAAAATCTAATAGAGATGTCATTGTTGGAAATTATGCATGAAGTTAAGGTTAATTTGGTTTGTGCCTTTAGTTTCCTTTGCAGCTTCTTACTGCTAAGGATAATGGCTTCTGACTTCCATTTTACATGGGTGACATACACATAGACAATTTCATTTGAAATGAACAAAATCCTTCTGCAAAAAGTAGTAATACTAGTGAATCGCTTCTTGCATTAGATCAACCACAACAATTCAGATGAAACAAATAAGAATCCTGACCCTCAAAACTGAAACAGTCAGTGAAGTGTCCACTCAGTGCAAAGGGGTACTTCATATATACATCCATATATACATCTATATAAAATAAATCTGATAGTACTCATATATATCATAACGCAGGCATCAGAATCACCTGAAAAGAAGCTCAATGTAATGACTATGTGCTGTTGACTTTTATTCTTGTCTCCAGGGAATAATGTTTACTTTCCTTTAAAATTTATATGAGTCATTTTGTTATGTGCCTTTTTTTAATTAGTCTGAAGGAAACAGTCATTTGAGAAAGACAGCGGAAATCAATTCTGATTCGATACTGATAGCTACTGTGCGATGTAAACTGTGTGTTCTTTCTAATTAAATGTAAACATGTGCAGTTCTAAAGTCCAGCAGTGATGACAACAACTACTAGAAAGGATTGCTTAAGCCCTGGTCAACTGATTCTTGTGAACCTTTTGTTCATACCGTAGGTGAGCTTGTGCAATCTGTCGCAGGGTGAACGCCAGTTGCAACTGACTTTATTTTAGGTCATCTTCAGAGAAAAGACTTGACAAGAATGTGGAGCGCTCTGTAATACCTCCAGTTACCCATTAACTATGTCCTCCTGATAGCTAATCAATAGCATTGCATGGAGCCAAACACACTGCACTGAACTGCCCCTCTTCCAAAAGCCAAGTCTTGGTAAATATTTAATGGCAGTAAAGGTGTTTTGACTCTTATCAATCTGATATGTTAAAGAACTCTTGAAAGAAACTTTATCTTGCTTCTCTCTGCATAAATAATTTGTTCAGTTACAATTTTAGTCTTATGCAAAAGCACTTAATTTAATGATCTAATGCTTTTAAGTCAAGGCTTTGGACAGAGAAAATGTAGTTTCAATCTTCATGTCACAAAATAAAGAAAAATGAAAGTTTATTTCCTTGATAAAATGCCAACTAGAAATATACATCAAGGAACCCAGCCCTTTATACTGTAGTAGTAAATACTGTGCCAGACTTGCTCAAAACCTGTTATACAAGTGCACATTCGAGATTTTCTTACAAGGCTTCAGTTTCTGTAAAATTCTTAGCTCTCACTCACATCAAGACGGTGTAGGATTTTTAGCCTCTTTTCACCAGGGAAAAAAACGCCTCTAAAATAGTTACACTAAGATCCAGAGATTTTTTGTTCCCATACAATGACTATTCCCATCTTCAAGTGGGTATATTCTCAGCTAATGAGTTTTATTAAGCATTTTTCCATTTTTTATTTTTCTGTGCAAAGCAGCTTATCTAGATCACTAAACAGAGAAACACGTTTATCCTGATCCTTTAACATCTAGTGCGTGTACCCCTCTGCTACAGCCAGGTAGGATCCGAATGTCTACTTAGAGACTTAGGTAGGCTTATTCCATCCCTCTGTGCCAATGTCACAGGATGGAGGATGGAGGAGTCTCCTGACCTCCTCCCCCAGCACAGTATTCCAGCCTTCTCTGCATGATCCAATTTCACTATGAGCCTAAGTATTTTGAAGAAACTGATTCAGCAGTGGATCCAAGCTTTTTCTTGGAAAATAATCTGGGAATAAAAATTGATAGTGTTTCAGCTTCCAAAATGTGAATCACCATAAATGTTTTCCCAGAAGTATAAGCATTATTTTTTTTCCCCAGTGTTTAAATGGCCTCTTTAGTGCTCTTGATGCCATTCAATAAATTTCAAAAATAAAGATCATGGGAATAATTCCCAAACACTGGCAGAGATAAACTGAACAGCCTGGAGTTTTCAAATCACTTGTAATTGGCTCTGATGAGAACGGTGTTAATTAAAATCTTAAAGACATATACATGAATCAAGCAGTAAAGCACATGGCACCATTCGGCAATGACCGGCTGAAGAAAGCCTGTTACTAATAACCTCAGAAAATATCTTGTACTTAATACAATGTTATCTTTATGAATCAGACATGATCGTGAACTTTATGGTTGTCCTGATTTGCTATTGTGATCACTTGGCTTAACTCCCCCACTGAACCAGAAAAGCAAGAGACAAAGCTGTCTTGGACCCAGGGCTGGAAGCCAGCCCTGCCTTCCAGCATGGCCAGGAACATCCAGCTGAGTAGATGGAAGAGAAGAGTCTCTCCAGGAGAAGGCAATTAAAAGAAATAGAAAGAATGGAAACGTGTTTCAAAGATGGAATAACCAAATACATATGGAATTTGAGAGAGGGATGATCTCATGGATGAGCTGAGTAGCCCTAAAGCTAGAAACCCTCAGTGTGAGTTACCTGGGAAGGGGAACCACATGGGCCTCTGCCCTCTTGCCATTACTTTCTTGCTGAATGATTCAGCTGGTTAAAAATCTTCGAATGACTTTAAAAAAAACAACCAACCTTTTTTTTATTTGAGGATACTTCCCCCCCTGCCCCAGGAAAATAAAACAGAGAGTATTTGAACAGTTTTGTCTGATCTTTCTCAAAAGTGTTACTGAAAAGTATTGGGCAACTCTGACCAAAAGCAAACAAGGTGTCCTGTGCTCCCAGCACATACCCAGCTGTGGTCACCAGTGTGCCAAGAAGTGAGGTACACTGATGAACTCTAGGTGAGCGTGCCTAGCACATGCTTTCCCCACTTCTTGGTACTGTGCACACCGACACGTGCCACTCTGCAACGGCTGGTGAGTCACTAGGAGGGCTGCATGTGCTGCAGTCTGAAAACCTTCCTCCAGACGCCCGTAATGTCTACTTGAAACCCATCATGGCTTCTCCCATACAAAAATGCAGTCAGTTTGGGGATTGCTATGCAGATACACACTTAGCAAGTCACCTCCTGAAAGCCACTTAAATGACACAATGGCAACGTATTGCTACTCAGTAAGCCATGTCTTACCTAGCTGCTGCTGCCAAACCCTTATTCATATAAATCATACAGCTCCTTGGACAGTTAAGCGCTATGAAACAAGGCAGTTAAAACGATGGCTTAAATGATAAAGGGAACGCCTGGGAAATTTAATATAGGGGAAGACTGCTTCCCTATTGTACCAATGCTTACTGAAGCAACTGGGCAGACTTGTCTGGGCCATTCTCCTTAACGCAAAACAAGAACGCATGCTAGGGGAATGATTTAGTGGATTGGGGATCAGAGCTCTGTCTTGAATTCCCTCTTCTATTTCACGTCTTCTGTGTGGTACTGAGCAAGTCACAACATGCAAACCTCAGCCTGCCATGCTGAAACTGGGAGTAAAGTGCCTTTCCCTCGCTTTTTGTCTTCTTTAAATTCTAAGCTTTGGGGGCCCAGGATTGCTTCTTATTACCTTCATGTGCCGCATCTGGAAACCTGAGGCCCTGACCTTGGTTCAGGTCTCAGTGCAAATTATTATTCATGGAAAGACGCAAAAGAGCTAATTAACAGCATGCGTGTGTTGGCAATGCACATCAGCCTAGTTAACCTCAGCAGACAGATGCAGGTTTGGGACCTTTTTAGAAAAAACACAACAGTTTCTCACAAGGAGGCAGTTTCAGCCACCATTGCCAGCACGGGGCATAGGTAGTGACAGCAGCCTCCTGTGCTTTGTTGAGCTGCCGTGACCACCAAGATCCCTGTTACCTGAGAAGATGTTCTTGGCTTCCTCCCAGGCAAAAGGGGCCATCAGCTGGATACGGCCCACCGACTGGAAGCCGAATCACACACCTCTTGAAAAGTGAGAGATTAGACAGGTGACTGCCGGAGAAAAATCAGTGAAGAGAGAGCTCCAAAGTGTAGGGGTTGAAAGGGGCTGCAAATGGATGCTGAATTGATTTCTGTATCCTAAAACTTCTAAATCAGCTTCCCTCACCTCTCTCCTTTACCCTCATGAGTTTTGACCGTTGGGATACTGAAAGAAAATCTGTAAAAGAATAATATAGTTGTGCACTTTAATTTAGCTTGGGTGAAGAGGAGAACAACATTTTTAACTTTATGAAGCAGGAGTTCACAAGAAAAAAATGCAGCTTTTTCTTTTTGCCAGCATATCACTTCTCCATAACCAGCGGGTAAAAGTGAAATACTGTAGCAGGAAATGTATTGGTTGCACTGAACCAAAGAATTAATTATTTTCTCAGGACCTGACAAGGAAACTGAATGAGTATGAAAGCTCTTGTGAAATCTAGCCAACACTGAATTCAACACTGTTCAATTCCTTATTTATTTTTTGAACAGGACAAGATAATTATTGGTATGAATAATGCCTACTGTGCTTAGACACATTCAACAGATATTATACTCTCCTCTGATAGGAGCAGTAACGTTGCTTAAGAGGGAGAACCAAATTCCCACATCACGATAGTCCTCATTCTACTGTCACAACTGTAGAAGCATAATAATATATGACTCTTTTGGTAAAGACAGTGGGGAAGAAGAGCTAAATGGAAGAGTAAGTATTTCTGTATCTCCACCAAAGACCTTGGGATAGAAGTCCTTTTTACAGAATATGATTGAAACAAACAGAATGTGATGTTATATGAGCCTGGATAACATTAAGAACCTGCCTAGCTCAGGAGCAAAAGAAAGATAAATCAGGTAATATGAACCTTGTTACCCATCCTTCTTCCCACTCCTTTGCATGAGGGACAAATTTGCAGCACTTCTCCTTCCTCTTTCGTGAAAGCTCCTCCCAGTTCAATCTCCTTTAATGGTAGTAGAAATCATTAGTGCATTTCCCATTGAGGACTAGGAGAAAGCCTAGTAAAAGAATGCCTTGAATTTATTTGCATCAAGAAGCTAAAGGTTGTGGCCATCAGTAGGTGCTTACACTGTTCTGGGTGTCTGGTACAACTAAATACTTCCTGGAAATCTTACTGCTTCCTCCTGATTGCTGGGAGTGGAACACCAGAAGAGAAAGAATGCAAGAAAATAGTGCTTTATACATCCAAAAAGAGGGGCAAGAAGAAAAAGTTCCTTCAAGAGTAAAAAGAAACAATAAAAATCTTGAAGTTTGAAATTTTGGCCTTAACCTTGCTTACCTCAGTGACCATGGGATAGGTATGATATAAATCCTTCAGGGTAAATTTTGAATCCGATGTAGAGTTTTTACCTTAATGAGATATGGAAGATCAGAACCTATGAATCAAGCCTATGATATGCCCCTAAGTTATTTTTTCACGGACAGCGGGCGAGCGGATGTCATTCCTCTGTTTAATCAGGAGTTAAAGCGTGTACAGTAATTCCTTATTTTCACAATATTCCTTCTGACAAAGATAACAACCATAAGAATGGCTCCCAGCTGGCTAAACCTGACCTACAGGTTTTGTTAATAAAAAAATGCATGACTTAATTAATGAAACGGATCTATTAAGACTGTCCCCCAATCTACCACAGTGGCCCCACCTACGGCTGAACTTCACATGACCTATCTTATGCAAAAAGAATTGTAATAACTTGCACTGGAAGCTGTTATAGAGGAAAGGTTGCTAGGAAGAAAAAATATGACTCAGAAATGCATATAATGCCCCTAGAGGAGAAAGCTTAGTATTTTCACTTTTACTTAATGTTTTCTTTTACAGTGAATAATTGAAACGATTTTGCTAAACTGCGTAAAATTATTTCATCAACAGTAATTACATTTGATCTATTAGCACCTGATACTATCTATTGTCTAAATTGCTTGCATTCAATCCATGAGTAATGTCAACAGTATTAACGTCCATTATGGAAGCATTAGTTGAGTAAAAATCATTTTTAAGTGTTTGACATTCTTGTAACCTTCCTCCAGCATAACGTTCAAAAGAAGCATCATTATACCAACATCTCCTTGGATTTTTTTAAAGGTATGTCTTTACTTAAGTCTGCAAACTCAGGGTCTTTAAACTCACAAACAATATACCTATTTTGTTCTGGCAAGTATACATCTGTAGCAATCTACTCATTTTACATTCTTCTCTGTTCCCATCTAGCTGTCCCACACTAAATGGCTATCCAAATTCACCTCCATCAACTTTGGCAGGCTCAACACCTCCTTCGCTAAACCAGGTTTTTCCCCCCAGTCATAAAAGCTGCACTGTTACAAACAGAAAGAAGGAACTCTGCAACATTTCTACAATGAAATTATATATATATATTCATTAATTTGACCAAAAAACACCCCAAACAGCCCCTCACCCGAACTAATACAACAACTGGACTCACCTACCTGGAAAGCAGATACTTCTTTTCTCTCTTGCAGCCTCATCCTTATTTCAAAGGTTTCCAAATTCTTGCTGCCTTTTAGTAGAGGAAATATTATGAACCGTTTGAGATTACCTTCTCACTCAAAGCAATGAATGCCACAGTCTTCTCCAGAATAAAAAGCTACTTTCTCTCCTTGGAATAGTAACTACAGTAATTTTGAGGAAGCAGGAGAAACAGTTGGTCATTAAACATTAAATGTATTAATGGGGCACTCACAGTGTATGGTTCATCTGGAAAAGGCAGTTTTGTACTCGCATTTCAGAAGGACTGCTGCAATACAATAGCTACTGGGATAAATTTAGGTTTACCCCATTTAATATTTAGCAGAATCTAATAACGAAAACTTAAATCAATGTATTTTCCAAAAAATGAATGAGTAGCACTATTCACACCTTACAGCTACAGGAATCGAGAGGCAAAGAAAAAACATTCCAAAAGAGGCCCTTCATTTCCACTCCCCAAACGGAGACCGCTAGGACTTGGTGTTTACAAGTTTTAGGGACTTGCAACTCCAGATGAAAACAATGACAAATCAGAATATTCAAAGCAGAAGCCCCCACAACAACTTTAGTAGCATGTATAAAATCATCTACTTCTCCAGACTCATGTCGCTCTTGAAGTCCTGCTTGGTTCTCTGGAAACCTCAGACCTGAGTACATGGATGGAGCATTCTGCAGCACTTTCTTGTTACACGCATTGTTGGAAATGGACCTTCTGAAGAGCTCAGAAAAATGAACCAAAAAAGAAGTGACACAGGCTACGTAGGATGCTGGCTTGCTTTATAAAAGTCTTTACGTGATTCCCTGGAGTACATGGAAAAGTGATTAATATGAAGTCTGGTACCTTAGGAGATACAAAGACAGACATAATTCCTATGGAGAGAAATTCTGTCTGCTCCCAAGATATTGTGAATCTGCTCTTTATAGCTTCCTTTCCCAGTGCTAGTTCTTTGTGATCTATTGAGCCTTAAAATCATAACACTTTGATGAAGGCTTTGTGCATCTCCTTACCCTGAAGTTCTGACTCATTTAGGTCATTAGGTCAACTCCCTAAATTTTAAGAGGCAGAACAGTAACAGAGATAAAGTAACAGGACCACTTCAGAGCACACTTAAATCAATGGGAGAACTCTTAAGTCCAAGGTAAATGTATCTGTTCACAAGAAACTCCAGAAATGGAGACACTAAGAGAAACAGGCATGCTCACTACGTCCTGAGCTTTCAGTGTAGACCTTTGTCTTGTTTTGCCTACTCTGGGGAAAATGAGTTCATAGTTAAAAACCTACACCTATAGCTAGGGAGAATGCAACCCAGTTCAGATGTCATATGTAAGAGCAGAGCAGATGAAAGGATTGTTTAGATGGTGGACAAAAAACTTTGGGACACACAAACCAGATATTTTACAACAAATAAAAACAAAAATCAGCTCACCAGAATAACCAGAATCCAGAATCTGATGTACATTTATTGAAAGACAGTAACATCCTGCCTATGTGTATGACGAGTAAAATTCACTGGCTGTTCAAGCTGAAGCACAGGCAAGCCTTCAGAGGGAGACTATAGGAAAGAGAAATGGAGTATGACATTCTCTGAGTAACTATGGTGCGCAGGGGGAAGAACTTCAGTTGCCAGCCCCATCAAGTCCTGACAAAAGGAATGCGAGAGCTGTTCCCAAGGTGAAAGAAGAGAGGCTGAACAATTTGGCTAATGGGATCACATTGAGCTAATGGGATCACCATGACTTGCTTTTCTTCTGTTGGTGTATGTCAAAACTCTGATCTGTTTTACAATACATTCTACAGCAGTAGGCTAAACTTTGAGGCATTTTTGAGAGAATTTACATATCTTCAGATTTTGAGACTTGTGTGGAAAGAGTCTATGGGGCAAGAACACTTCAAGTTCAGAAGTTTACAAATTGTGAGAGCTGTTTTTCCTCTGTCAGAGAAAGAAGAAAAAAGAAACAGAAGGCTTGAACTTGCTAACATCTTCTTAAACAGATGTTTATTGCTGCTGCCCTCACATAGACATGCAGAGGTTACAGACACCTCACATCTGCACAAGCCCCCATTTGCTACCTCTCACAAGCTGGGCGTAGACAAGAGAATAAACCCAACTGCACTGTAACACCAAACTACACCATGGCACATTCATATTTGGCAAGCACTGACAACACTCAGGAAAGCTGTAAGTAATATTACCGATTTCTAAAAGCTCTCGAAAACTTGCTTAATGATCTTGCTTATGGTACCCTGTAAGTATTCTAGAGATGCTCCCGGGTCAACCCATAGGGATTTAAAAATAAAATAGTACAGGTCAAAATGATCAAACTTTGGTGCCTATAGTTAAACCATGCTCCAGTGAGCGACTGGCTTTCCAAAGGAGCACTTGCAGATCCCTTCCCAGCTCCCTAAGTACAAACTCAGGTGCCTAAACTTACGTATCCAAGACTGAAAATTTTGGCCACACTGTTTAACAGGCAGATCTGCTGGGAGGCCTCTTGTAACCAGTTTTTTTTTTTTTTTTAAAGCCTCCTATTATTGGACAGATACTGGCCCAAGTCCAATCCACAACTGCAAATCCAAAGAAAGAGCTCAGAGCAAACCAGCAGCCTTATTAGCTTTTAAAGATTTCATTTTCAAGAATGCAAGACCCTTTATTGACTAATGAAAGGCTGGGTCCCCAAGCCCACAGACTGATGTTGCTTGG